>NC_057810.1:723983454-724283454 GCF_018294505.1 Triticum aestivum
TTACGGCTTAGGTTTGAACAAATGCAGAATAACCCTGTCGGTTAATTTGTCAAACACAAAACCTACAGTAGCTAGGCTCACCTATGTGCACCAACAACTTATGCTAAGCAAGATAAACAACTAGGTGATAGCAAGATATATGACAAGAAACAATATGGCTATCACAAAGTAAAGTGCATAAGCAAAGGGCTCGGGTAAGAGATAACCAAGGCACGCTGAGACGACGATGTATCCCGAAGTTCACACCCTTGCGGATGCTAATCTCCGTTTGGAGCGGTGTGGAGGCACAATGCTCCCTAAGAAGCCACTAGGGCCACTGTAATCTTCTCACGCCCTTGCACAATGCAAGATGTCGTGATTCCACTAAGGGACCTTGAGGGCGGTCACTGAACCGGTACAAATGGCATCCCTTGGGGGCGGTCACCGAACTCGTACACTTTAGCAACCCTTGGGGCCGGTCACCAAAACCCGCCAAATTGCTCCGGGCGATCTCCACAACCTAATTGGAGACCCCGACGCTTGCCCAGAGCTTTACACCATAATGATTGAGTTCCGAACACCACCAACCGTCTAGGGCGCCCAAGCACCCAAGAGGAACAAGCTCAAGGGTACCAAGCACCCAAGAGTAATAAGCTTCTCAACTTGTAACTTTCACGTATCACCATGGAGAACTCAAACTGATGCACCAAATGCAATGGAAAGGGCACACGGAGTGCCCAAGTCCTTCTCTCCCAAATCCCACCAAATCAACTGATGCTAGGGAGGAAAATGAGAAGAAGAACGAAGAAGAGAACACGAAGAACTCCAAGATCTAGATCCAAGGGGTTCCCCTCACTTAGAGGAGAAAGTGATTGGTGGAAACGTAGATCTAGATCTCCTCTCCCCCCCCCCCAAAAAAACTAGTGAATTCATGGAGGGATTGAGAGATAGCAAGCTCGAAAAAGGTCAACAATGGGGGAAGAACACGAGCTTAAGAGATTAGGTCGTTGGGGAAGAAGGCCCCCTTTTATAGGTGGGAAAAAATCCAACCGTTATGCTCACAGCCCGCACAGAGCGGTACAGAGCGGTACTACTGCTAGGGTGGTGGAAGCCCTTTGAAAAACAACAGCAAGGAGGTAAAAGGCCAGTAGAACTGCCGGAGCGGTACTAAAAAATACATCTGTGCCTACCACTGCTGGACTTAAGACGAGTTTTTGGTCCGGAGCAGAAGTAGCCATGGAAGTAGCCGCGGTAATACCGCTCCAAGTGGTAGTACCGCTCCCAAGAGTGGTAGTAAAAATTTACATCCCCTCCAAGCGGTAGTACCGCTCCCATGAGCGGTAGTACCGCTGCAGCCTTTTTAAGGACACCAAAACTGACACAACTTCTACAAGCAGACTCCAAATTCAATGAAACCAAGTTTGTTGGAAAGCTAGCAACAAGGGCTAAAACAATATTGATATAAATAACAATAAGAAGGTAATTAGAAAAGGCCCATAAGAAAATGATGAGAACCCTTCCTCAAATAAGACCGGTAAAACCTCCAACACGAAAAACGCAATAGAAGAAGCATGTGAACTCCGTTTTCGAAGAACTCGAGCTTGTCAAGAAGATGACCATAAGCTTAAAATCTCACAAGGATAAAAACTAATAAGAACCAAGAAAGATGATGCAAGCATGCAATGGTTTGAGCTCTCTACGAACGATACAATCAAGCTACTCACTTGAGAGCCCCCCTTGATACTACGGCAATCGATCCTATAACCCGACCTCCAAACTAACACCATGAGACCGGTAAAATAGAGAACCTATCAAGGCCAAACCTTTGCCTTGCACAAAGTCCACTTGAGCTAGATGTAGACGATCTTGACTTCCTCAAGTAGGACCACCTTTCTTGATTGTGTTGGCCCGGTGAAGACTAGTAGATTGCTCCCCCATACCCCACTATGGGTGAGCCCCTCTTTGGCACATCTTCACAAGTCCATTGTCACCACAATGGACGGCAATCTTCAAGCACTTGATCTCTTCGTGATGCATCACTTGAATGTGCACACCGCAACCTAACCCCACAAAGAACTCTCACGAAGACCATGGGTTAGTACACAAAGCGTAATTGACAATGCTTACCATACCATGGGATCACTTGATCCATCTCGGTACATCTTCTATGATTTGTGTGTTGATTAAATTGATTCACTCTTTGACTTAGTCTTGATTAACCTCTCACATGACCAATATTTTCGTAATTCCTTGAATAGCACCTTGGTCATCACAAACTCTCCTTGAAACCAACAAATGGACTCCAAGGAAATCCTATGGACAAATCCTTCAAATATAACTCAAGGCAACCATTGGTCCATAGAGGTCGTCATTAATTACCAAAACCAAACATGGGGGCACCGCATGTTCTTTCAGTCTCCCCCCATTTTGGTAATTGATGACAATCACTTTCAAGAGAGTTTATATAAGGAAATATGCATCACCATGCAATGCAAAGCAAGAAGGAACAACTCTCTAATATTCTCCACAAAACTCTCTGAAACTTCTCCCCCATTGGCATCGATTGCCAAAATGGGAGAAAAGCTTAGAAAGCCAATATAAATGTGTTCCTCCATAAATTGTGTATTTCTCAACAAGAGAGTGGAATGAAAAAAAACACATATCCAACGGTAAATACTTGGAGGAAGACAAACTATATTGAGGCCCAAAGATTGCAAAAGAATGATATGCCACAAAGACATAACAAAGAGAGAAACAAGCAATCTAGCAATCAAAAGATACCAATTGAAGCAAGCCATCAAAAGATACTTACTGAACCAACTAGACCAATGATCCTACGTGCCACATGAATAAAAGATATGAGCAAAGGAGTGTTCTAGAGAAACTAGAGAAGCTCCCCATGATTTGTGCACAATTTAGTTTTGTAATTGGATACAACGAGCACAAAATAGGATCGTCACTCCCCCAAGATCAATAGAACCTCACGACAAGTGCAAGAGAGAAACATAGTGTTCTAAAGACACTAGTGAAGCTCCCCATGATTTGTGCACTCCTTACAATATTTGAATTAGGATACCAAGTGCACAAAATAGGATCATCACTCCCCAAAAATCAATATAAACTCACAACAAGTGCAAGTGAGCATGTAGGAAACAAAGCCTAGCACTTGGAACAAACAAAATGGTTGAGCAACCTATAAAAGAGGCAACTTAAGAGTAGGCTCAACCAAAATGGTGTGTGTGAGTCATGGCAAAGCACTTGAGAAGACTAATGTAAGGGTGAGCATTAAGCATCAACATAGTCTTGAATAGTGGAGATACACGGTGCATGACATGTCCTTCCCACACACACCAAGCAAATGGGTTCACAAGCACACTAAGTATGCAAAATGAATAACCAACACTTGTGATAACCCATGGTGAAGAAATAAAATGATAGCTTTGTCAAGAGGAGGGATACCAATCGAAATGGCAAAAGCCTCATCAAGACAAGCAAGAGAAAAAATATCTTCACCACAACAGAGTGCATCAAGATGCAACGATTGAAGATCCGCACTCAAGATAAATCCTTTCACATAACCACCAAGGAAAGGTGGACGTGAAAGAATAAGGATATCAACTACAGATGTAACTTCTCTCCGGTGTATAAGATTCTAGGTAGATGAAAATCATGGTGATATCAATCCACAAAGAAGGATATACACACGAAATAGTTACAAAAAGGAAAGAACAAGATATCCACAAGGAAGTCATAAATATACCAATAAGAAATTTGCTTGAGAGCATAGCACATGGCTAGATATGGTATTATTGTATGTAAATGAACTCCAACCACACGAACATCGACATCCCAACTAGCCACAAGAGATCCTTATTGGGATGCTTTGAGAAAGGAAACATGTATCACAGGAAAGAATGAATAACATGACATGATACAACCTACACAAGGTTGATGCAAGAAATGTGTGCATGAAGTATATGAAGATACTTCTTACCGAGTTAACAATGGAAGGATGTAGTAGATACCAATTGAAGGTAGATAGTAGTTCATTGATCATCCTAGCTTGGCTCCAATAAGCACATGGTGACAACACCTTCCTTGTGAGTGAGTCGAGCATCCAATGCATCTCCAATTGTTCCTAGAACAACAACACAAACTAAATGGTACCCAAACTCATTGGGACCAAAGATTTAGAAACAACAATACATAGGACAAACCTGCTATCACTCATGGTCTCAGAGTATGATAGAGTAGAGAGGCAAGAAAGAGAAAGATGCAGTCAACATGCCTGTAGCAAACCTGCTATCACTCATGCTCTCGGAGATGAACTACGGGACAAAACCCACTTTCACATATTTATGGTTGCCAATTGGATTTCCTGGCCCTCGATTGTAGGTCAAGAGAGGAAAGAATGAGGCATGGATAAAGATCACATCTAATTAGTTTGATTGGTAATGGATCCAGCAGTACCCTTCGAAGTTGAAAAAATAAAATAAGATGGTCATATGTTAAGATGTATACTACTCCATCCGTCCCATAATATAAGAGGGACGGAGGGAGTACCAATAGTTGTGACACACGGGACCATCGCTTTTCATCTCTCTCTCTCTCTCTCTCTCTCTCTCTCTGCGTGTGTGTGTGTGTGTGTGTGCGCGCGCGCGCGCTCGCACTTCTTGCCTTGTGTTATTGTCCTCCTAGCCCTTCTTTCTTTCTCCTTTGAGTCAATGTCCCCTTGGAACTGTCCCCACATATCCTCTCCATGGCCACATATGATGTTATGCTTCTCCACATGTCCTACACCCTAGACCCGGAAGCATTGCCAGTTAGCCTCCACGACAGTATTCCCTCTAAGAATAATGGGAGGTCATTACATGATGTGCAACCTCATCGACAAGTCGAGGCCAGCTTCCAGCGCTCCCTCCTTAACTTCTTCATCTCGTTACTCCATGCATTACTAATCTATGGATTGGGTGGAACTAAAACTTCATACAAAATGTCCAGTATGATGATTATTCATCATATGTGTTCTTTGATATCTTGTTGTCGTGAAATTTACCAAGAAAAAATCTCTATTTCTATCACCGTCATCACTCTTTCTATCACCGCTACTTGTGAGCTGCGTTGGGATTTCCTGGAAGAGAAGAGGATGAAGCAATACAATAGAGATAATTATTTCCCTCAGTTAAGAACAAGATTATCAATCCAGTAGGAGAACCACGCGGAACCTTCTTAACAGTATCTACACACACAAAAGCAAACACTTGCACCCAACGCGATCAAGGGGGTTGTCAACCCCCTTGGCTATTATTTGCAAGGATCAAATCTCGCAGTGGTAGATAGATAAAATAAATTACAAAATAAAGTAACGGTAATAAAATTGCAGCAATGTATTTTTGTATTTTATGTATAAAAGTAGATCCGGGGGGCATAATTTTCACTAGAGGCTTCTCGCTCTAACAAAAAATATACGGTGGGTAAACAAATTGTTGTTGGGCAATTGATAGAAAAGCGCATAGTTATGACAATATTCAAGGCAATGATCATGTATATAGGCATCACGTTCGAGACAAGTAGACCGAGTACTGCCATAATCTACTACTATTACTCCACCCATCAACCGCTATCCAGCCTGCATCTAGAGTATTAAGTTAATAAAAATAGAGTAACGCCTTGAGCAAGATAACATGATGTAGACAAAGTAAATCCAAGATAACATGATGCCTTGTCGTCTCCTCGTTTGCCTTCTGGTCTCCTTCTGAAGTTTATTGGGTGTATCTTGTCCAGAAAAAAATTGTCAAAAAAATTCATAGCGTTTGGACTTTGTTTGGTACTGATTTCCTGGAAAACCAAAAACAGGTGAAAAAATAGCAACTGGCACTTGGCACATGGTTAATAGGTTAGTCCCAAAAAATGATATATAATTGCATATAAAACATCCAAGATTGATACTATAATAGCATGGAACAATAAAAAATTATAGATATATTGAAGACGTATCAACTAGTGAGGGGAATAAATCGTCTTGTGCCACATGATGTAATATTTGTAATACTCAATGCATACGGTTAGTCTGCAAAAAACACTGTCATCAATCAGCAATATCACTAAGGGAGAAATATGCCCTAACAATGTCTATCTTAGCTGTAAGTAAATATGAAAGTGAGTACATTACGTGTTTATACATGATTTATCGAATTGTCGGGTTGTTGCTTATTTGTTATTTTAGGTCATGTACTCTAGTATGCCCTATGTTAGGATATTTATATTGTTACACTAGTGCCCTATAACTACTTATATTTATTGCAAGCCATAAAACATTAAGTGGCAGAACTTAGTTCATCACTAAATCTGATATTTTCAATTTGCTAAGATTTAGGAAAAAAATGACATGCTTAATAACCCATGCTAAAATTGTCATGGAAAGTATGTCTTTTAGCAAAAAAAATATATGTCATTTTCATCCTTTTGTATTTGTAATAATGACCCATAGATAGCTATTTCTGAATACTTTGAGAAATAACAAGAAAAATAAAATAGAAATTTATACTAATAGATGTACCATAAGCAAATGACGTATAATTTCTCAAAGAATAAAGTTGCTTATAAAATTAAAAGAGTTCAGTATAAATAGCTAAACCCAATTATTAGTAAATGTGCGTTTGACTAGATGTTACAAGTTGTAGGGGTAACGGACTAAAAGAGTTATAAATAGTAAAACCCAATAAATGCGCTACAAATGGAGGTCATTAGTTTCATGGGTAATTGTCTGATCGACGAGCCGGGTTGATAGGGGAAGTTATTGAGTGCACATGCTGGCAGGAGATGGAATCGGGAGAGACACCTGATAGTTCTCTGTCGCTGCGGCCAGACGGGCCACGGGGTAGTCCCGTCTCTGCCGATGTTGTCGATGCCTCCACGACCATCGTGGTCGACCGCTAGACCTTGAAGATGCAGAGCACCAATGGCAAAAACTGTAACGCCACTATGACTTACGAGAATAGTTTTTTATTTGTGAAGGAGAGAACTAGAAATCACATAACTATAGAACTTTGATGATATAAAGTGTGTTTGTTTGTGATGGCGGTAAGACATATATTAAATAGATCTAGACTTAGAAGAATATCATTCACATAAATAATATTTACAAACAAACTCAAGGAGAATTTGTCCTCATCTCAAATTTGTACAAGCCAATGTCGCGATTTGAATCTAGGTCGATATTGCACATACCTGCATTGCGGAGATAGTTAGTCATCGTAACCATATTGCCATCAGGCGACAACGATAATCTGAGTACAGGTCATCAACCTGGAGAAGAAGGTGAAGGCAAGACAAGGAAACTCAACCCCACGTCGATGCTGAAAGTGTCGTGATGTGATCTTATTGATGAGACCATGAGCGTTGGCAAGGATGAGTCGCCACACTGATCCTCCTCACCCCGTAGGAACGGGTGCACCACAATGAGTGCAAGGTGTGTGATGCCATGGTGTCATTGTTGTTAGCTGTGGGAAGGGACGATTTTTTTTGTTGTGTTGCTGGGCCATTCCACTCTCGAGTGGATAGGGAGAACTATACACGGGGAGGTTGTTGACAACACATAATCGCGCAACCAAAAGAAAACATTTCAATTTGGTCAATAATGTATGCTAGGGTGCTATTTTGATATTTTTCAATTGTTATTTTCCTCGAACCAAGCACTTTTTGTTTTTCATTTATCAACCAAAATTAAAGTATGAGAGGGAAGGGGTAGGAAAGAGAAGGGTGTGGTGAATGATGAAGCCATATACCTAGGGTAGGGTCATGGACCTGTCCAAAATACCCTTTCCAAGGACATCTCTAGAAGAAACTACCTTTCAGTCGACCTGGAAGGATTCCACTCGACGGACTCGAAGACACTCGACCATGAAGACTCACTCGACCACCAGGAGATCTAGAGCCACTCCGCATCCAAACGGTCTATTATTAAGTAGTCTTTATTGTCATGATATCACTTTATGTAAGACGTTACCAGTAACATCTGGCCTTTATGTACATTGAACTCTCTGCTACGTGGGCTGGCTGGGGTCTTGGAGCACTCTATATAAGCCACCCCCCTCCACAGGCAGAAGGGTCGCACCCCTATAACTCTCACACATATAATCCAGTCGACTGCCTCCGGGCACCGAGACGTAGGGCTGTTACTTCCTCCGAGAAGGACCTGAACTCGTAAAACCCTTGTGTGTACAACTACTCCATAGCTAGGATCTTGCCTCTCCTTAGTACCCCCCTACATTACTGTCAGACTTAGAACCACGATAGTTGGCGCCCACATTGGGGCAGGTGTCTTCGCGACTTGTTGGAGAAGTTGCAATTTTTCCGATCCCCTTCATCATGTTTTCAGGCGGAGTTTTGGTCGAGGGCTGCGAGATCCGTCTCGGCGCGCTTACGTTCGTCGCCGACGACTCTGCCTGGCTGCAGGAGGCCCCGCTCGACATCGACGCGCACCCAGTCCGCGGAGCTACGCACTTTCGGGCGTGCGTCCGTGGTGTCCTCCTGCGGCAACCGTCGACCCAGTATCGGCCAGTTTTTGTGTCATCCTCCCTCCCAGCTTCCCGTCGGCGCAAGCACTCCGGTCGGTCGAGGCTTCAGCGGTGGGTGAGACACGCGGTGGCTCGCCAGTCGACCACCGCCCAAGTCGCAGCAATCTATCCCGACGAATCTCTCTACGGCCTGTTCGACCTGTCGACTAGCTCCGTAGAGATTGCATCTGAGTGCGACAGCAGTGATCCAGCGGCAGAGGTCCTGATGGTCAATGGACCACACGGTCCCCCCGGCTTTCAAGGTGTCGAGGGAGGTGACGGCGGAGGCGATCCATCGCACGTCCATGAGGAATACCTCCCCGAGCCCCTCAATTCGCTGCAGAGGGAAGAACTTCACCGCCGGAACATGGATGCGCTTCACACTCCAATTGTTGGAGAAACCCCTGAGGCTCACGCCTTGGAGGATGCGCGCTTAGCCAATTTGGCTGAGCGCACTCGACTCGAGAACCTTCAGCGAGCACTCGACGAGCGCGCGCGGCAACGGATCCCTGACTCCAGTCGACGCCAGCTCTATCCACCTCCGACTCAGGTATATCAAACTCCAATTCAGAATTTAGCAGCTGCAGCCCGTATAGCAGAATCAATTCAGCCTTCCCAGTCACAGGCTGGCAGAGGCTTGATGCAGATCAGAGATTTCCTCCGGGCGGCAGGAGATCAGAATTCAGCAGTATCACAGTCGTGGAACAGGATTCACAGCAGATCCGTGGCAGCAAACACAGTCTAGTCGGCTCATAGCCCCAGATCACCCCCGAGGCGTGAAGGGCATGGTGACCGGAACGACCAGTACAGAAACCGTGAGCAGTATGATCACCGATTCGATCGCAACGATCGAGGTCGAGTGCCCACTCCCCCCTTCCCAATGGGTCGGTCCTATGTGCCTCGACAGCAGGATGATAGACGCCAGCACAGTGGAGGACGAAGGATTCCGGTCGACCCCAAGGAACCAGGCTTTGATGCGAGATCCATCATCATTCAAGGCCTGGTCGACCGGAACAGAGCCCACAGAGAGGGTAACGACAGAGATGCACCCACCAGCAGCCGAGTGCATGTCTCCGGACCAGAGTGTTTCAGCAGAGCCATCAGAGCTGCGGTGATTCCTCCCAACTTCAAGTTGGCGACTGGAGTCAGCAAGTTCAACGGTGTGTCTAAGCCCGATACTTGGCTTGAGGACTACCGAGTGGCTGTCCAGATCGGCGGCGGAAATGACGAGGTGGCCATGAAACATTTGCCTCTTATGTTGGAAGGGTCAGCCAGGGCATGCTTAATCAGTTGACACCCAGCAGCATTTACACGTGGGAAGACCTCTCTCGAGTGTTTGTCAGAACGTTCGAAGGAACATGGAAGCGGCCAGCATGAGTGAAAGAGCTGCAATCTTGTGTGCAGAAGTCGAATGAGACTTTGAGGGATTACATCTAGAGATGGATCACATTGCATCACACAGTAGAGAATGTATCTGATCACCAGGCAGTCTGCGCCTTCAAGGAAGGCGTAAAGTACAGAGAGCTAAGCCTGAAATTTGGTCGAACCGGAGACATGTCTCTGAGTCGAATGATGGAAATAGCCACCAAATATGCCAATGGTGAGGAAGAGGATCGGCTCCGGAGCGGCAAGCATAAGTCAGTCGCCCAGGAAACCGGAGGAGGGAACTCCAGTCGGAAGCAAAAGCGGAAAGCCGAGCCAGCTGCTTCTGGAGAAGCCTTGGCCGTGACTCAAGGGAAGTTCAAAGGAAAGCCCAAGGGGCCTTGGAACCCCAAGAAAGTAAAAGATAAAGAAGGAAACGACATGACGGATTTACCGTGTCACATCCACACGAAGAAAGATGAAGAGGGTAACTTCATTTACCCGAAGCTTACCACTTGGCAGTGTCGACTCCTGATACAACAGTTCCAAGGGAAACAGTCCAAGGATAAGGAAAAGGAGTCGGACAAAGTCGAGGACAAGGAGGACAGCGACGAAGAATATCCGCAGGTCAATTCCACCCTGATGATTTTTGCTGACGTTGAGAGCAAAAACCGACTGAAAGTTATAAACCGAGAGGTGAATATGGCTGCTCCGGCAACGCCCAATTATCTGAAGTGGTCTCAAACCGCCATCACATTCGACCAGTCTGATCACCCGACGCACATAGCCACCCCTGGGAGGCAAGCTCTGGTGGTTGACCCAGTCGTCGAGGGCACTCGACTGACTAAAGTGTTGATGGATGGCGGCAATAGTTTGAATATACTGTACGCTGAGACGCTGAAAGGAATGGGCATTCCGATGTCCAGACTCACTTCAAGCAACATGAGTTTCTATGGAGTCATTCCTGGCAAGAAGGCCGCATCACTCGGCCAGATTGCTCTCGATGTGGTTTTTGGTGATTCCAAGAACTTCCACAAAGAAAAGCTGACATTTGAGGTTGTAGATTTCCAGAGTGCCTACCACGCCATTTTGGGCAGGCCAGCTTATGCACGTTTTATGGCTCGACCATGTTACGTGTACCTCAAATTGAAGATGCCTGGCCCTAAAGGCATGATCACTGTCACTGGTAATCGCAAGAATGCGGAAGAGTGCTTCAGAAAGGGTCATAGATCGCCGATGCTCAAATGGTGACAGAAGAGTGGCAAGAACATCAGAGAAATTCAGACCTGAGTGGTTTGTTGCGGGCCAAAAAGCCCGCTACGGAATCAGCGTTTCAGTCATCAGGTGAGACAAAACCAGTTTACATCCACCCGACCGACCCCAACGCTACTCCGACTCATATGTCCACAACACTTGACCCAAAATAGGAATAAGCGCTCATCCGTTTCTTCGTGAGAACTGGGACATCTTTGCATGGAAACCTTCTGACATGCCAGGTGTACCCAGGGGGCTGGCTGAGCACCGTCTGCGAGTCGATTCAAAGGCAAAACCTGTCAAGGAACATCTGCGACGATCCGCCGTCCAGAAAAGGAAGGCTATTGGTGAGGAGGTGGCTCGGCTCTTAGCAGCAGAGTTTATCCGAGAGATTTACCACTCCGACTGGCTCGCCAATGTGGTCATGGTCCCCAAAAAGGACAACTCACTTCGCATGTGCATTGACTTTAAACATATCAATCGTGCCTGCCCGAAAGATCATTTTCCTCTTCCCCGCATCGATCAAATAGTCGACTCGACTGCGGGATGTGAGCGACTGTCTTTCTTAGACGCCTATTCCGGGTACCATCAGATCCGTCTGTATGGACCCGATGAGATCAAAACAGCTTTCATCACCCCATTTGGGTTCTTCTGTTATGTCACCATGCCATTCGGCCTCAAGAATGCCGGAGCCACGTTCATGAGGATGATTCAGAAGTGTTTGCTCACTCAAATCAGTCGTAATGTGGAAGCATACATGGATGACATTGTGATCAAGTCACGGAAATGTTCCGACCTGCTGACTGACCTCGCTGAAACATTTGCCAACCTCAGGAGGTATGATATCAAGCTTAATCCATCCAAGTGCACATTCGGAGTTCCTGGCGGAAAGTTACTCGGTTTTCTCGTTTCGAACGAGGAATCGATGCAAACCCAGAGAAAGTGGGTATTATACTCCGAATGAAACGACCTGTGCATGTGCACGATGTTCATAAGCTTACTGGTTGCTTGGCCGCTTTAAGTCGATTCATCTCTCGTCTTGGTGAGAAGGCATTGCCTCTTTATCAACTGATGAAGAAGTCAGACAAGTTCGAGTGGACTCCTGAAGCTGACGCAGCGTTTGCAGAGTTAAAAACCCTGCTTTCCACCCAGCCGGTGCTTGCTGCCCCGATCAGCAAAGAGCCTTTGCTGCTTTACATTGCAGCCACATGACAAGTCGTCAGTACAGTACTTACGGTCGAGCGGGAAGAAGAAGGGATAGCCTTCAAAGTTCAGCGCCTAGTATATTACATTTCTGAAGTCCTGACCCCATCAAAGCAGCGATACCCTCATTCTGAGAAGCTTGTATATGGGATTTATATGACCACGTAGAAAGTTGCTCACTACTTCTCTGACCATACCATCACAGTCGTCAGTGACGCCCCCTTATCAGAGATTCTGCACAACAGAGATGCAACTGGTCGAGTGGCAAAATGGGCGATTGAACTCCTTCCCCTTGATATCAGATTTGAGGCAAAGAAAGCTATCAAGTCCCAAGCAATAGCAGATTTCCTCGCCGAGTGGACTGAACAGCAGTTACCGACTCAAGTTCACTCGAAGCACTGAACTATGTTCTTTGATGGCTCTAAAATGCTAAATGGTTCCGGTGCCGGGGTAGTGTTGGTTTCCCCCCGAGGAGATAAGCTCAGATATGTACTCCAGATTCACTTTGACTCCTCCAACAACGAAGCAGAATACGAAGCACTTTTGTATGGGTTGCGTATGGCCATTTCACTCGGCGTCCGTCGCCTCATGGTCTACGGCGACTCGGATTTGGTGGTTAACCAAGTGATGAAGGACTGGGACGTTAGAAGCCCAGCTATGACTGGTTACTGCAACGCAGTAAGAAAGCTGGAGAAGAAGTTTGAGGGGTTAGAGCTTCATCACGTACCCCGACTGAAAAACCAGGCAGCTAATGACTTCACGAAGATAGGTTCCAAAAGAGAAGCCATCCCGAGTGGCGTGTTTCTGGAGCATGTTCACACGCCGTCGGTTCAAGAAGATCCTTTCACTGAAGAAGCCCCGCAGCCAAAAAGCACCACAGATCCGACTGAAGTCGAGGTCCCAGTTGTGGTCGACTTAATCATGGAAGTTCTGGTAATCAGTCCCGACTGGACAGTGCCCTACATCGCGTATATTCTAAAGAAAGAGCTCCCAGAGAATGAAGAAGAGGCTCAGCAGATCGTCCATCGATCCCAAGCCTTTACTTTCATGAGGGGACAGTTGTACCGAGAAAGTGCGACTGGAGTCAGCCAGAAATGCATAACACCGGAAGAGGGTCGAATGATTCTCAACGACATCCACTCGGGGACCTGTGGCCATCATGCGTCCTCTCGGACCATTGTGGCTAAAGCATACCGAGCGGGTTTTTACTGGCCCAGAGCAAATGAAATGGCGAAAGAGATAGTCGACAAGTGTGAAGGATGTCAGTTCTACTCCAACATGTCACACAAACCCTCCCCAGCCTTGAATACCATCCCAATCGTCTGGCCTTTCGCTGTTTGGGGGTTAGATATGGTTGGACCACTGAGAACTGGCAGGAGCGGCTTCACCCATGTACTGGTGGCAGTCGACAAGTTCACCAAGTGGATCGAAGCCAAGCCCATTAAAAATCTTGATGCGGGCACTGCCATCAGCTTCATCAGAGAATTAATATTCAAATATGGAGTTCCGCATAGCATCATCACTGATAATGGGTCAAACTTTGACTCCGATCAATTCAAAGCCTTCTGCGCTTCTCAAGGCACTCGAGTCGACTACGCCTCAGTCGCCCACCCCCAGTCGAATGGACAGGCAGAAAGAGCAAACGGCCTAATTCTCAAAGGACTGAAACCCCGATTGATGTGCGACCTCAAGCACGCGGCAGGCGCGTGGGTCGACGAACTTCCATCAGTTCTTTGGGGATTGAGGACTATGCCAAATCGGTCGACTGGGAGGACTCCGTTCTTTCTGGTCTACGGAGCCGAAGCGGTTCTGCCAAGCGACCTGCTTCACAATGCACCACGAGTCGAGCTCTACTCTGAAGTCGAAGCAGAGCAAGCCCGGCAGGATGCAGTCGACCTTCTGGAAGAAGAAAGAGAGATGGCCATGATCCGATCGACCATCTATCAACAAGACTTGTGTCGATTCTACGCCAGAAATGTGAAGAGCCGAGCCTTCCAAGAAGGAGACTTGGTCCTCCGAGTGGACCAACAGAAGCCACACAAACTCGCCCCTACTTGGGAAGGCCCCTTCATTGTTACCAAAGTTCTCCAGAACGGAGCATACCGTCTCTACAACGTCGATCGCCAGATTGACGAACCACGAGCTTGGAATGCGGATCTGCTCCGCCCCTTTTATACTTAAGTATTCACTCGGATGAGTTGTAATAAAAGTACTTCTGTAGTTTATTTATCAAAGACAAGAGTTTTATAATTTTCCCAGTGATTGTTGTTACTTTTGTTCATATAAATCAGTCCCCCAGTGGGTGTCTTAGCTGCGAATCCGTTTCGCCTAAGTTTGTAAAAAAAAATCCTTGCCGAGTGGTGACCCAGCCTCCCGCTCGGAGGCTTAGCTGTGAATCCGTTTCGCCTAAGCTTAAACAAAATCCTACCGAGTGGAGAGCAAACCTCCCACTCGGGGGCTTAGCTGCGAATCCGTTTCGCCTAAGTTTAAACAAAATCCTACCGAGTGGTAAGCCAGCCTTCCACTCGGAGGCTTAGCTGCAGTCCAAGTACTCGCCTAAGTGAAAAAAATCCTACCGAGTGGTGAGCAGCCCTCCCACTCGGGGGCTTAGCCGCAGTCCAGTGCTTGCCTAAGTTTCAAAAGTCCTACTGAGTGGTGAGCGATCCTCCCACTCGGAGGCTTAGCTGCAGTCCAGTAGTTGCCTAAGTGACAAAAATCCTACCAAGTGGTGAGTCCGCCTCTCACTCGGGGGCTTAGCTGCAGTCCAGTACTCGCCTAAGTGACAAAAATCCTACCGAGTGGTGAGTCTGCCTCTCACTCGGGGGCTTAACTGCAGTCCAGTACTCGCCTAAGTGACAAAAATCCTACCGAGTGGTGAGTCCTCCTCTCACTCGGGGGCTTAGCTGCAGTCCAGTACTCGCCTAAGTGAAAAAAATCCTACCGAGTGGTGAGCAGCCCTCCCACTCGAGGTCTTAGCTGCAGTCCAGTGCTTGCCTAAGTTTGAAAAATCCTACCGAGTGGTGAACGATCCTCCCACTCGGAGTCTTAGCTGCAGTCCAGTACTCGCCTAAGTTTGAAAAATCCTACTGAGTGGTGCGTAATCCTCCCACTCGGAGGCTTAGCTGCAGTCCAGTACTCTCCTAAGTTTGAAAAATCCTACCGAGTGGTGAGAAATCCTCCCACTCGGGGGCTTAGCTGCAGTCCAGTACTCGCCTAAGTTTCAAAAATCCTACCGAGTGGTGAGCAATCCTCCCACTCGGGGATCTTAGCAAAGTGCGGGTCGGCCACGACCACCACTTCAAAGCTACACCATCAAGAAGAAGGACGAGATTGTGTGCACTGTCAAAGGCCCATCCAACGGCTGGCGCCAAAGCAGACGGCTGACATGAACATCAAGACCATTGATGAGTGCCTTGTTGGTGAACTGAGACAGGAACGTCAAGACCATTGCTGAGGGCCTTGCTGATGAGCTGATCAATGCTGCTCAAGGATTGTCCAACTGGTCGACTGCTGATTCCTCTTCAGAAGTTGTATCAAGCAAACAGAAACCAATCTGAGAGAAGAACAAGTTCGATCAGTACCACCTAAAAAGAGTTTTAGTTCTCTCAGACCCCCCCCCCCGACTGCCCGCAGTCGATGGCGGTCTCGGGGACTACACCCAGTGGGTGCACTAAGCGTGCCCCCACTGGAGTAATCTCCACTCGGTATGGCCTGACCAGTCCGAGTGATAAACAACAACAAAAAGATAGGCTCTAAGACTCCCGCCGACTGCCCGCAGTCGACTGCAGTCTCGCGGACTACACCCAGTGGGTGCACTCAGCGTGCCCCCACTAGAATGGTATCCACTCGGAACGGTCCGCCCGGTCCGAGTGACGGCCAAACAACAAAAAAAAGACATGTTCCAGGCGTGAAAAAATTCCGAGTAATCAGTTACTCGATGTATGACCAGCTCCAAATCACTCCAAAAAAAATTCTATAAGGTGAGTTCAACGCTCCTCCGCGGACCCGTTTGAGCTCATTTCACTCGGACACCATGCAGTCTGGAATCCGTCAAGGCAACACACGGAGATAAGACCGCCGGGTGACCAGAGGAAGTTCATAAGTGCCTCTGTAGCACTCGACTCATCTGGGAATTCACCTCGACTCGACCCGCTCAACCTCGACCGATTCGGGGGCTAATGACGAGGACATGTATTAGGGGTAGGGTAACAGGCTTGACTTAAAGACCCTACCCCTGGACACCATACACTTTGTACTCAGCCCCTGGGCCAGATTGCCACTCAGATGTACCGCAGCTTGAAAGTCTCTCGGATGGCAACGACCACTCGGAGCACGGCACTCCACTCGACGAGCTCATTCCACTCGGCCATGTAACTCACTCGGATATGCGAAGACCAATAGTCAACATGACGGTTTTGTAGTGGCCAGGTATTATGGCATTCATGCCCCACTTTGTAACATAGGAGGTGAGGGGGTGGCGCACTCTATATAAGCCACCCCCACCACTAGACTTGGGGGGCTCTTTTCTTCCACCTCTCTCTCTTTTCACCATTAGTCTCAGGACTTAGCTCAGGCATGGGGATCCGTTCCTCTCTCTCACACACACATTGTAATCTCCGGATATATACTCAGATAAAACAAAGCCTCTCCGGAGCACGAGATGTAGGGTTGTTATCTCCATCGTGAGAGGCCCGAACTCGCTAAAACCACCGTGTCACCCATATGCATCTCGATAGATCATGCTCCGTTACCCTATAACTTATTATTGTCGGAATCGTTCCCACGATAGTTGGTGGTGAGCCAGCCTCCCACTCGGGGGCTTAGCTGCAACCTAGTGTTCGCCTAAGTACAAATATAACATGCGCTCCGCAAGGAGGACAAGCGCAGGTCGAGTGCAACCTTCTCCTTCCGAGGTACGCCACAAATACAACGTGCGCTCCGCGAGGAGGACGAAGCGCAGGTCGACTGCTACCTTCTCCTTCAGAGCTACTCCACGAAAATCCTACCGAGTGGAGAGCAAACCTCCCAATCGGAGGCTTAGCTGCAGCCCAGTGCTCGCCTAAGTTTTTGAAAATCCTGCCGAGTGGAGAGCAAACCTCCCACTCGGGGGCTTAGCTGCAGCCCAGTGCTCGCCTAAGTTTTTGAAAATCCTACCGAGTGGAGAGCAAACCTCCCACTGGGGGGCTTAGCTGCAGCCCACTGCTCGCCTAAGTTTTTGAAAATCCTACCGAGTGGAGAGCAAACCTCCCACTCGGGGGCTTAGCTGCAGCCCAGTGCTCGCCTAAGTTTTTGAAAATCCTGCCGAGTGGAGAGCAAACCTCCCACTCGGGGGCTTAGCTGCAGCCCAGTGCCCGCCTAAGTTTTTGAAAATCCTGCCGAGTGGAGAGCAAACCTCCCACTCGGGGGCTTAGCTGCAGCCCAGTGCTCGCCTAAGTTTTTGAAAATCCTGCCGAGTGGAGAGCAAACCTCCCACTCGGGGGCTTAGCTGCAGCCCAGTGCTCACCTAAGTTTTCAAAAATCCTACCGAGTGGAGAGCAAACCTCCCACTCGGGGGCTTAGCTGCAGCCCGGTGCTCACCTAAGTTTTTGAAAATCCTACCGAGTGGAGAGCAAACCTCCCACTCGGGAGCTTAGCTGCGGCCCAGTGCTCGCCTAAGCATGACGAGGCACAAGCCGATTGCAATTTGTGCTTCGTCCCTACCTGCAAAAGTGCATCGCAAGAACTAGTATATATTCCGAGCGAAGGGCAATAATCGTTCGAAGACGAATGCAAACATATTCAACGGCAAACCCAAGTTCAGATAAGGTCCTACGGGTCCGAAAGTGCTCAGGCACCAAGCCTGTTAAGGTTTATAGGTTACAAAAACCACTCGGCATTCTGAGGCAAATTTAAGGCATCAAGCATAGAAGTTTTTTACCCCTCCTGCGGAGGACTGGAAGGCGCAACAAACTCGTCCAGGTCGATTCCAAATGCGATCCGAGAGGCAGCGGCAATGAAGGTCTCCATGAAAGAGAGGAAGTCGTGCTTCCTGGTATTGGCCACCTTGAGAGACACCAACTTGTCCTCTCGCGCTTCCTTGCAGTGAACACGGACTAGAGACAGGGCAACGTCGGCATCACACCTGGCGGAAGACTTCTTCCATTCTTGCACTCGACTTGGAACTTCGTTCAGTCGAGTCATCAGAGACTCGAGGTCGTTCTGAAGTGTTTCTTCTGGCCAGAGTGCTGTGTCGATGCGCGATGTTGCAGCCTTCAGTCTCGCCAGATAGTCGACCACAGAAGCAACGCGAGACTCGAGACGGAGCTGTTGGAAATATGCCCTAGAGGTAATAATAGAAGGATTATTATTATATTTCCTTGTTCATGATAATTGTCTTCTATTCATGCTATAATTGTATTATCCGGAAATCATAATACACGTGTGAATACTTCGACCACAACATGTCCCTAGTGAGCCTCTAGTTGACTAGCTCGTTGATCAACAGATAGTCATGGTTTCCTGACTATGAACATTGGATGTCATTGATAACAGAATCACATCATTAGGACAATGATGTGATGGACAAGACCCAATCCTAAGCATAGCACAAAGATTGTGTAGTTCGTTTGCTAGAGCTTTTCCAATGTCAAGTATCTTTTCCTTAGACCATGAGATCGTGTAAATCCCGGATACCGTAGGAGTGCTTTGGGTGTACCAAACGTCACAACGTAACTGGGTGACTATAAAGGTGCACTACAGGTATCTCCAAAAGTGTCTGTTGGGTTGACACGGATCGAGACTGGAATTTGTCATCCGTATGACGGAGAGGTATCTCTGGGCCTACTCGGTAATGCATCATCATAATGATCTCAAAGTGACCAAGTGTCTGGTCACGGGATCATGCATTACGGTACGAGTAAAGTGACTTGCCGGTAACGAGACTGAATGAGGTATTGGGATACCGACGATCGAATCTCGGGCAAGTAACGTACCGATTGACAAAGGGAATTGTATATGGGGTTGCTTGAATCCTCGACATCGTGGTTCATTCGATGAGATCATCGAGGAGCATGTGGGAGCCAACATGGGTATCCAAATCCCGCTGTTGGTTATTGACCGGAGAGCCGTCTCGGTCATGTCTACATGTCTCCCGAACCCGTAGGGTTTACACACTTAAGGTTCGGTGACGCTAGGGTTGTATGAATATGAGTATGCAGCAAACAGAAAGTTGTTCGGAGTCCCGTATGAGATCCCGGACGTCACGAGGAGTTCTGGAATGGTCCGGAGGTAAAGAATTATATATGGGAAGTCGAGTTTCGGCCATCGGGAAAGTTTCGGGGTCCACCGGTATTGTACCGGGACCACCGGAAGGGTCCCGGGGGTCCACCGGGTCGGGCCACCTATCCCGGAGGGTCCCGTGGGCTGAAGTGGGAGGGGAACCAGCCCCTAGTGGGCTGGTGCGCCCCCCTTGCCCCCCCTGCGCCTAGGGTTGGAAACCCTAGGGTGGGGGGGCGCCCCACTTGCCTTGGGGGGGCACTCCACCCCCCTGGCCGCCGCCCCCCATTGGGAGATCTCATCTCCAGGGCCGGCGCCCCCCAGGGGGCCTATATAAAGGGGGGAGGGAGGGCAGCCGCACCCTGAAGTCTTGGCGCCTCCCTCACCCCTGCTACACCTCCTCCTCCCGTAGTTGCTTGGCGAAGCCCTGCCGGAACCCTGCTGCATCCACCACCACGCCGTCGTGCTGCTGGATCTTCATCAACCTCTCCTTCCCCCTTGCTGGATCAAGAAGGAGGAGACGTCACGCTGACCGTACGTGTGTTGAATGTGGAGGTGCCGTCCGTTCGGCGCTAGGATCTCCGGTGATTTGGATCACGACGAGAACGGCTCCCTCAACCCCGTTCTCTTGAACGCTTCCGCACGTGATCTACAATGGTATGTAGATGAATCTCTCTCTCTCGGTTCTAGATGAACTCATAGATTGATCTTGGTGAACGTAGATTTTTTTTATTTTATGCAACGTTGCCCAACAGTGGCATCATGAGCTAGGTCTATGCGTAGTTCTCTATTGCACGAGTAGAACACAAATCTGTTGTGGGTGTAGATCTTGTCAACTTGCTTGCCACTACTAGTCTTATTTTGCTTCAGCGGTATTGTGGGATGAAGCGGCCCGGACCGACCTTACACGTACGCTTACGTGAGACAGGTTCCACCGACTGACATGCACTAGTTGCATAAGGTGGCTAGCGGGTGTCTGTCTCTCCCACTTTAGTTGGAGCGAATTCGATGAAAAGGGTCCTTATTAAGGGTAAATAGAAGTTGACAAAATCACGTTGTGGTTATTCGTAGGTAAGAAAACGTTCTTGCTAGAACCCAATTGCAGCCACGTAAAAGATGCAACAACAATTAGAGGACGTCTAACTTGTTTTTGCAGCAATTGCTATGTGATGTGATATGGCCAGAAGTTGTGATGAATGATGAATGATATATTGTGATGTATGAGATCATGTTCTTGTAATAGGAATCACGACTTGCGTGTCGATGAGTATGACAACCGGCAGGAGCCATAGGAGTTGTCTTAATTATTGTATGACCTGCGTGTAAATGATGTAACGCCATGTAATTACTTTACTTTATTGCTAAACCGTTAGCCATAGTAGTAGGAGGAATAGTTGGCGAGCAACTTCATGGAGACACGATGATGGAGATCATGGTGTCATGCCGGTGACGAAGATGATCATGGAGCCCCGAAGATGGAGATCAAAGGAGCTATATGATATTGGCCATATCATGTCACTACTATATAATTGCATGTGATGTTTATTATGTTTATGCATCTTGTTTACTTAGAACGACGGTAGTAAATAAGACGATCCCTTATAATAATTGCAAGAAAGTGTTCCCCCTAACTGTGCGTCGTTGCTAAAGTCCGTCGTTTCGAAGCACCACGTGATGATCGGGTGTGATAGATCCTTACGTTCACATACAACGGGTGTAAGACAGTTTTACACATGCAAAAAAACACTTAGGGTTAACTTGACGAGCCTAGCATGTACAGACATGGTCTCGGAACACAGAGACCGAAAGGTCGAACATGAGTCGTATGGAAGATACGATCAACATGGAGATGTTCACCGATGATGACTAGTCCATCTCACGTGATGATCGGACACGACATAGTCGACTCGGATCATGTAACACTTAGATGACTAGAGGGATGTCAAATCTGAGTGGGAGTTCATTAAATAATTTGATTAGATGAACTTAATTATCATGAACTTAGTCTAAAATCTTTGCAAAAATATGTCTTGTAGATCAAATGGCCAACACTCATGTCAACATGAACTTCAACGCGTTCCTAGAGAAAACCAAGCTGAAAGATGATGGTAGCAACTATATGGACTGGGTCCGGAACTTGAGGATCATCCTCATAGCTGCCAAGAAAGCATATGTCCTAGAAGGACCGCTAGGTGAAGCACCCATCCCAGAGAACCAAGACGTTATGAACGCTTGGCAGTCACGTGTTGATGATTACTCCCTCGTTCAGTGCGGCATGCTTTACAGCTTAGAACCGGGGCTCCAAAAGCGTTTTGAGCAACATGGAGCATATGAGATGTTCGAAGAGTTGAAAATGGTTTTCCAAGCTCATGCCCGGGTCAAGAGATATGAAGTCTCTGACAAGTTCTATAGTTGTAAGATGGAGGGAAAAAGTTCTGTCAGTGAGCACATACTCAAAATGTCTGGGTTGCACAACCGCCTGTCCCAGCTGGACATTAACCTCCCGGACGAGGCGGTCATTGACAGAATCCTTCGGTCGCTCCCACCGAGCTACAAGAGCTTTGTGATGAACTACAATATGCAGGGGATGGTGAAAACTATTCCTAAAGTATTTTCAATGCTGAAGTCAGCAGAGGTAGAAATCAAGAAAGAACATCAAGTGTTGATGGTCAATAAAACCACCAAGTTCAAGAAGGGCAAGGGTAAGAAGAACTTCAAGAAGGACGGCAAAGATGTTGCCGCGCCCGGTAAGCCAGTTGCCGGGAAGAAGTCAAAGAATGGACCCAAGCCTGAGACTGAGTGCTTTTATTGCAAAGGGAAGGGTCACTGGAAGCGAAACTGCCCCAAATACTTAGCGGACAAGAAGGCCGGCAACACTAAAGGTATATTTGATATACATGTAATTGATGTGTACCTTACCAGTACTCGTAGTAACTCCTGGGTATTTGATACCGGTGCCGTTGCTCACATTTGTAACTCATAGCAGGAGCTGCGGAATAAGCGGAGACTGGCGAAGGACGAGGTGACGATGCGCATCGGGAATGGTTCCAAGGTCGATGTGATTGCCGTCGGCACGCTACCTCTATATTTACCTACGGGATTAGTTTTAAACCTCAATAATTGTTATTTAGTGCCAAGTTTGAGCATGAACATTGTATCTGGATCTCGTTTAATGCGAGATGGCTACTCATTTAAATCCGAGAATAATGGTTGTTCTATTTATATGAGAGATATGTTTTATGGTCATGCCCCGATGGTCAATGGTTTATTCTTAATGAATCTCGAACGTAATGTTACACATATTCATAGTGTGAATACCAAAAGATGTAAAGTTGATAACGATAGTCCCACATACTTGTGGCACTGCCGCCTTGGTCACATTGGTGTCAAGCGCATGAAGAAGCTCCATGCTGATGGACTTTTAGAGTCTCTCGATTATGAATCATTTGACACATGCGAACCATGCCTCATGGGCAAAATGACCAAGACTCCGTTCTCCGGAACAATGGAGCGAGCAACCAACTTATTGGAAATCATACATACTGATGTGTGTGGTCCAATGAGCGTTGAGGCTCGCGGAGGATATCGTTATGTTCTCACTCTCACTGATGACTTAAGTAGATATGGGTATGTCTACTTGATGAAACACAAGTCTGAGACCTTTGAAAAGTTCAAGGAATTTCAGAATGAAGTAGAGAATCAACGTGATCGAAAAATAAAGTTCTTACGATCAGATCGTGGAGGAGAATATTTAAGTCACGAATTTGGTACGCACTTAAGAAAATGTGGAATCGTTTCACAACTCACGCCGCCTGGAACACCTCAGCGTAATGGTGTGTCCGAACGTCGTAATCGCACTCTATTGGATATGGTGCGATCTATGATGTCTCTTACCGATTTACCGCTATCATTTTGGGGATACGCTCTAGAGACAGCTACATTCACTTTAAATAGGGCTCCGTCTAAATCCGTTGAGACGACACCGTATGAATTATGGTTTGGAAAGAAACCTAAGCTGTCGTTTCTAAAAGTTTGGGGATGCGATGCTTATGTCAAGAAACTTCAACCTGAAAAGCTCGAACCCAAGTCGGAAAAATGCGTCTTCATAGGATACCCTAAGGAAACCATTGGGTATACCTTCTACCTTAGATCCGAAGGCAAGATCTTTGTTGCCAAGAACGGATCCTTTCTGGAAAAAGAGTTTCTCTCGAAAGGAGTAAGTGGGAGGAAAGTAGAACTCGATGAAGTACTACCTCTTGAACCGGAAAGTAGTGTAGCTCAGGAAAATGTTCCTGTGGTGCCTACACCGACTGGAGAGGAAATTAATGATGATGATCAAGGTACTTCGGATCAAGTTGCTACTGAACTTCGTTGGTCCACAAGGACACGTTCCACACCAGAGTGGTATGGCAACCCTGTCCTGGAAATCATGTTGTTAGACAACGGTGAACCTTCGAACTATGAAGAAGCGATGGCGGGCCCAGATTCCAACAAATGGCTTGAAGCCATGCAATCCGAGATAGAATCCATGTATGAAAACAAAGTATGGACTTTGACAGACTTGCCCGATGATCGGCGAGCGATAGAAAACAAATGGATCTTTAAGAAGAAGACGGACGCGGATGGTAATATTACCATCTATAAAGCTCGACTTGTCGCTAAGGGTTATCGGCAAGTTCAAGGGGTTGACTATGATGAGACTTTCTCTCCCGTAGCGAAGCTGAAGTCCGTCCGAATCATGTTAGCAATTGCCGCATACTATGATTATGAGATATGGCAGATGGACGTCAAAACGGCATTCCTTAACGGCTATCTTAAGGAAGAGCTGTATATGATGCAGCCAGAAGGTTTTGTCGATCCTAAGAATGCTAACAAGGTGTGCAAGCTCCAGCGATCCATTTATGGGCTGGTGCAAGCATCTCGGAGTTGGAACATTCGCTTTGATGAGATGATCAAAGCGTTTGGGTTTATGCAGACTTATGGAGAAGCCTGTGTTTACAAGAAAGTGAGTGGGAGCTCTGTAGCATTTCTCATATTATATGTAGATGACATACTTTTGATGGGAAATGATATAGAACTTTTGGACAACATTAAGGCCTACTTGAATAAGTGTTTTTCAATGAAGGACCTTGGAGAAGATGCTTACATATTAGGCATCAAGATCTATAGGGATAGATTGAGACGCCTCATAGGTCTTTCACAAAGCACATACCTTGATAAGATTTTGAAGAAGTTCAAAATGGATCAGTCCAAGAAAGGGTTCTTGCCTGTATTGCAAGGTGTGAGATTGAGCTCGGCTCAATGCCCGACCACGGCAAAAGATAAAGAAGAGATGAGTGTCATCCCCTATGCCTCGGCCATAGGATCTATTATGTATGCCATGCTGTGTACCAGACCTGATGTAAACCTTGCCGTAAGTTTGGTAGGAAGGTACCAAAGTAATCCCGGCAAGGAACACTGGACAACGGTCAAGAATATCCTGAAGTACCTGAAAAGGACAAAGGACATGTTTCTCGTTTATGGAGGTGACGAAGAGCTCGTCGTAAAGGGTTACATCGATGCTAGCTTCGACACAGATCTGGATGACTCTAAGTCACAAACCGGATACGTGTATATATTGAATCGTGGAGCAGTAAGCTGGTGCAGTTGCAAGCAGAGCGTCGTGGAGGGATGTACATGTGAAGCCGAGTACATGGCAGCCTCGGAGGCAGCACATGAAGCAATATGGATGAAGGAGTTCATCACCGACCTAGGAGTCATACCCAATGCGTCGGGGCCAATAACTCTCTTCTGTGACAACACTGGAGCTATTGCCCTTGCCAAGAAGACCAGGCACTTCAAGCGTCGTTTCAACTCCATCCGTGAAAATGTTCAAGATGGAGACATAGATATTTGCAAAGTACATACGGATCTGAATGTCGCAGATCCATTGACTAAACCTCTTCCGCGAGCAAAACATGATCAACACCAGAACTCTATGGGTGTTCGATTCATCACAATGTAACTAGATTATTGACTCTAGTGCAAGTGGGAGACTGTTGGAAATATGCCCTAGAGGCAATAATAAAAGGATTATTATTATATTTCCTTGTTCATGATAATTGTCTTTTATTCATGTTATAATTGTATTATCCGGAAATCGTAATACACGTGTGAATACTTAGACCACAACATGTCCCTAGTGAGCCTCTAGTTGACTAGCTCATTGATCAACAGATAGTCATGGTTTCCTGACTATGGACATTGGATGTCATCGATAACGGGATCACATCATTAGGAGAATGATGTGATGGACAAGACCCAATCCTAAGCATAGCACAAAGATCGTGTAGTTCGTTTGCTAGAGCTTTTCCAATGTCAAGTATCTTTTCCTTAGACCATGAGATCGTGTAACTCCCGGATACCGTTGGAGTGCTTTGGGTGTACCAAAAGTCACAACGTAACTGGGTGACTATAAAGGTGCACTACAGGTATCTCCGAAAGTGTTTGTTGGGTTGACACGGATCGAGACTGGAATTTGTCACTCCGTATGATGGAGAGGTATCTCTGGGCCCACTCGGTAATGCATCATCATAATGAGCTCAAAGTGACCAAGTGTCTGGTCATGGGATCATGCATTACGGTACGAGTAAAGTGACTTGCCGGTAATGAGATTGAACGAGGTATTGGGATTCTGACGATCGAATCTCAGGCAAGTAACGTACCGATTGACAAAGGGAATTGTATACGGGGTTGCTTGAATCCTCGACATCGTGGTTCATCCGATGAGATCATCGAGGAGCATGTGGGAGCCAACATGGGTATCCAGATCCTGCTGTTGGTTATTGACCGGAGAGCCGTCTCAGTCATGTCTACATGTCTCCCCAACCCATAGGGTCTACACACTTAAGGTTCGGTGACACTAGGGTTGTATGAATATGAGTATGCAACAAACCGAAAGTTGTTCGGAGTCTAGGATGAGATCCCGGATGTCACGAGGAGTTCCGGAATGGTCCGGAGGTAAAGAATTATATATGGGAAGTCGAGTTTCGGCCATCGGGAAAGTTTCGGGGTCCACCGGTATTGTACCGGGACCACCGGAAGGGTCCCGGGGGTCCACCGGGTGGGGCCACCTATCCCAGAGGGCCCCGTGGGCTGAAGTGGGAGGGGAACCAGCCCCTAGTGGGCTGGTGCGCCCCCCCTTGGCCCCCCTGCGCCTAGGGTTGGAAACCCTAGGGTGGGGGGGCGCCCCACTTGCCTTGGGGGGGCACTCCACCCCCTGGCCGTCGCCCCCCCTTGGGAGATCTCATCTCCAGGGCTGGCGCTCCCCAGGGGGCCTATATAAACTGGGGGGGGGGGGAGGGAGGGCAGCCGCACCCTGAAGTCTTGGCGCATCCCTCTCCCCTGCTACACCTCCTCCTCCCGTAGTTGCTTGGCGAAGCCCTGCCGGAACCCTGCTGCATCCACCACCACACCGTCGTGCTGCTGGATCTTCATCAGCCTCTCCTTCCCCCTTGCTGGATCAAGAAGGAGGAGACGTCACGCTGACCGTACGTGTGTTGAACGCGGAGGTGCCGTCCGTTCGGCGCTAGGATCTCCGGTGATTTGGATCACGATGAGAATGACTCCCTCAATCCCGTTCTCTTGAACGCTTCCGCACGCGATCTACAAGGGTATGTAGATGCATCTCTCTCTCTCTTGTTGCTAGATGAACTCATAGATTGATCTTGGTGAACGTAGAATTTTTTTTATTTTATGCAATGTTACCCAACAGGAGCACGTTCATAGCAGCTTCATCCTTCACATGAGAGTTGATGGGTCCAAGCCAGTCTCCACTCGACTAGTCTCCTCTTCAAAGGTTTGGCAGAATTCTGTGGATACGATTCAAGGATAAGGTAATGTTCCTACAAAGTCAGTGATTACCAGTCGAATATAAGGGGTTACCTTCGAGCATGAGGAATAACTTCTTGGCGAGTCCTCCCAGATAAGCCTCTAAGTCGTTCTTCTTTCCCGCCAATTCGCTAGCCTTGTCACTCAGAGCTATCTTCTCACGCTTCTGTTGGGTGACCTCCTTGTTGGCTGCGTCGAGAGCAGCCTTCAGACTGGTATTCTCCTCTTCAAGTTTGCTGATTGAAGCCAACTTTTCTTCTGCAAGTTTCGTCTTGTCCGAAGCCGCCTTCTACCCCTCGGCGAGGTCAAGGTCCTTCTTCTTCAGAGCATCCCTTAGTTTATCTGCAAAATGACAATGGGATCAGGCTCAAGAATGGACAAAAAACAAGAGCAGTCGTCAAGGTTCTCACCAAACATACCTTTTGCTTCCTCCTTCGCCTTCGTGAAGTTCTCCTGGACAAGCTTCCGATCAAGTTCGAGCTGGATATGCTTGTTCTCCAACTCAGTATAACGAGAAACAAGCTCGCAAGATTTCTGCGAAAGATCAGTCGACGAACATCAAAGACAGGTCACTTCCGAGTGACTAAGAGAAAAATCATAACATTTCTAAGACTACAGCCGAATCAAAATATTCAACTGTAGTCTCGGGGACTACACCCAGTGGGTGCACTCAGAGTGCCCCCACTGGTTCTACCGGCTTGGATCGATCAGCCGACCAAAAGCAGCTAACTGTCAGCAGTTAGACGCAATTTCAAAAAAAAAAAGAATTCTTCAGACCATAGCCGACTGCCAGCAATCGACCACGGTCTCGGGGACTACACCCAGTGGGTGAACTCAGAGTACCCCCACTGGTTCTATGATTCCATTCGACCAGATCGAGTGAAGAAAGTAAAAGAGAACAAAATTCTAGACATAAAGACTACAGTCGACTGCCAACAGTCGACCGTAGTCTCGGGGACTACACCCAGTGGGTGCACTCAGCGTGCCCCCACTAATCCAGACATTTCAATCGACACACCCAGTGGGTGTATGACAAACATTAAGATTTTCAGGAAGAAAAATTGTCAGGTATCATATCCTAACAGAACAGGCGGTGTTCAACTAACCTGGACATTACTCTGAAGAGCTGAACTTGCATCATAAGCTGCTTGGCTAGCGGCTCGGATCGCCTTCACCTTCTCCATCATGACCCCTGCCTGGCGTATGGCTTCCTTGGCAGCACCTGCTTGGTCCTCTGGGATGTGGTGTGTGGAGAAGAGAGAAGGTGGTTCGGCACTCGACGACGGAGGACGGGCACTCGTCAGCGGCTCCGCAAAGGACACGGTAGCCCGAGCAACGTTGCTCCCCTCCGAAACCAATGATTCAGGTGCTGACGCAACCTGAGCAGTCTTGCCAGTAGACGCCTTCCTGTTCCTCCTTTGCCTCAATGGCGCCTCATCGTCATCGTCAGTGAGATCAATGATAATGCTAGGTGGAGCTACAGAGAAAGTTCAAAGTCAAAAATGAAGATCCGATCGACCGAAAGTGAAACTGCACAGATCATACCAGGATGAGAAGTGGCAGCATCCTCCATTTCTTGATCCTCATGCCTGGTTGAAGTCTCAGAAGTAGCAGCACTGCGATTTCAGAAATCAGTCGGTCAGTGATCGAGTCGACCAAGAATATATCCATATTGAAAGGGAAAACATGAGTTATGCCATTACCCGGAAACAGTCGAAATCTCCATCCTCATCTTTGGTAGGGCCTTCACCGGTTTTGTCGGTGTCGCTCGGGGTTACTTTGACGCTTTCTCAGTCGACGCCGGAGAAGTCGTCCGAGGGCGTTTGTTCGGCTGCCCAGCAGGCGCGGCTCCCTTGCCACGCTCGACTGCAGGATCATGGGCGAGCTTGGACCGTCTTTCAGTACGAGGAGGCTCGACTACCACCTCCTCTTCCTCCTCAGAGCCAGCATCTTCATCACCCTCGTCACCGTCCGACTCCCACTCCTCCTGGCTTTCGCCTCCGCTTCCTTCTTCTTCTTTGGTCGGTTCTTGCGCCCCATTGGGCATCAAGTACATCTCGGTAGTGATCTGGAAGACAACAAACAAAATTCAGTCGACCGGATTGCAGCAAAGCAGAATGAAGAAAACAAGAGGCACAGTCAGAAGAATGTGGTCAAACCTTGTCTGGTTTGTAGGACTGGTCGAGTGGCGGGATCCTCCTGGCTCCACGAGGATTGTCCCTATTCCCCGTGATGGCGGTCATCCACCTCTCCAGAGTGACATCATCGACCTCCTCCGGGTGGACCCGAGTGGTGTCTTCAGTGCCGGAGTACAACCACATCGGATGACCCCGATACTGAAGTGGCTGAATGCGTCGTCGAAGGAAAACCTCCAGGAGATCCATGCCCGTCACTCCGTCGCGAATGAGCTGGACCACACGCTCCATCAACATCCTAACCTGAGCTTTCTCCTCCGGAAGGACCTTCAGAGAAGATGGCTTGTTCACTCCGTCCATGGAGAACGGGGGGAGGCCAGTCGACTGCCCTGGCGTCGACTGTCTTGGCAATAGAACCAGGTCGACTGCCACCCTCGAACTGACTCGGGAAGGGTCATGGCTGGAAAGGCACTCTTACTCCTCATCTGAACCCCGAGACCCCCACACATCTGGATTACTTGGGTTCTCTCGTCATTCGGGCTAGCCTTTTCACGTCTGAGAACGACAGGTGAAAATGTGTTTGAAAAGGCCCCAGTGCGGCCGGCAACCCAAGAAGTTTTCGCACAAAGACACAAAAGCGGCGAGATAGGAAATGGAGTTGGGCATGAAGTGATGGAGTTGTGCGCCAAAGAAGTTCAGAAACCCTCGGAAGAAAGGATTCAGCGGCCGAGAAAAACCGCGATCTACATGGGTGGCTAAGAGGACGCACTCGCCCTCTTGAGGCTGCGGCTGCCACTCCTTCCCCGGAAGCCTTGCTGACCCATGGGGGATCAGTCCCTCGTTGGCCAGGTCGTCGAGGTCCTTCTGCGTGATGGTCGAGCGGATCCAGTCTCCCTGGATCCAGCCTTGCGGCAGGCCGGACCGCGACGAGGATCCGCCCCGACTAGGCGCTCTTCCCTTCGCCTTCGCCGTCGCCTTCTTCGCCCGCTCCAAAGCCGCCATCTTTTCCTTCACCATCGTCGTCGGCGAAGCGCGCAAGGAGCAGCGAGGCGGATGTGGAGGCGAGCGCGGCGAGCGAACTCAAGGAAGAGGGAGAGGGGATTGAGGGCGCACTGTTTGAAAAAACCCCGTCCGGCACCTTATATGAAGTCTCTTCCGAGTGGCTGACTGGTAGGCCCGGGCGATCCTATCAAATCCCGCAATAGTCGCGCGCGCGATACATGGCGAAAAAGGGGGCACGGAAATCGAGGCGTTCCTGCCTTATCCCATCCGAGTACTGTGGCTTCCTCCGCCTCGCGCGCTTCCCGAAATTCAGATCCCGCTAAATTCGCGAACAGCAGAGCAACTTGTCAGACTGAAGATTTTCTCTGATCTGTCGCTTGGAGATCTCCAAGTATAGAAAAGTCACTCGACCAATATCAAGAATGGATCAAGGCGACAGAAAAAGAAGTTGGTGCCGCCACCTACGGTCATTTGATCCAGAACGAGACATACTCATAGCATAAAAAGAGGGGTCGAAAGAATTCTCCACTCCTTCCTCACTCAAACCTCGATCCATTCGGGGGCTAATGATGAAGCCATATACCTAGGGTAGGGTCATGGACCTATCCAAAATACCCTCCCCAAGGACATCTCTAGAAGAAACTACCTTTCAGTCGACCTAGAAGGATTCCACTCGACGGACTCGAAGACACTCGACCATGAAGACTCACTCGACCACCAGGAGATCTAGAGCCACTCTGCATCCAAACGGTCTGTTATTAAGTAGTCTTTATGGCCATGATATCACTTTATGTAAGACGTTACCAGTAACGTCTGGCCTTTATGTACATTGAACTCTCTGCTACGTGGGCTGGCTGGGGTCTTGGCGCACTCTATATAAGCCACCCCCCTCCACAGGCAGAAGGGTTCGCACCCCTATAACTCTCACACATATAATCCAGTCGACCACCTCCGGGCACCGAGACGTAGGGCTGTTACTTCCTTCGAGAAGGGCCTGAACTCGTAAAACCCTTGTGTCTACAACTACTCCATAGCTAGGATCTTGCCTCTCCTTAGTACCCCCCTACATTACTGTCAGACTTAGAACCACGACAGTGAACGCGCTTGTAGCAAGCCCACTATCACTCATGGTCTCAAGAGACGTACTAGGGGACAAAAGCATCCGAGCACCTATCACATATTTATGGTTGTCACTTGAATTTCCTTGCCCTCGATTGTAGGTCAAGAGAGGATAGAATGAGACATGGAAATAGATCATAAATAATTTGTTTGACAAAAAAAATTAAATGGCTATATGTTAACATGTATGCTACTATAGCACAACAGTTGCAACATACGTAACCACCACTTTTCATCCCCCCCCCCCGGGGCACTCGTTGCCTCGTGTCATCCTCCTCCTAGCCCCATCTCTCATTCTCCTTTGGGCTGGTGTCCTTTTGAAACTGTCCTGACCTATCCTCTCCATGCCCTCGTATGATTCCATGCTTCTTCTCATGTCCTTCGCCCTAAATCAGCCTCCACATCGGTGTTTCCTATAAGCATAATGGGAGGTCACTACATGTCGTGCAAACTTGTCGACCAGTCGAGGCCAGCTTCCGGCGCTCCCTCGCCAATTTCTTCCCCTTGTTACTCCTTGCATTTTTTTCTCGAAACAGAGGCAAAAGATTTACCTCATCCATTGAATAAGTAGAGAATAGAGTTTAGAGTTCTACAACTCACCCACAAAAGCGGCATGCCAATTACTCGCCCAACAACAAGTTCCCTAGTCTCTTAGCGCCCACGATTACCCAAAGCTTGGCCCTGTCCAGGATGGTGGTAAGGATAATAGGCGGTGGCATGCACTTGTGACGGAACACTCTAGCATTTCTTTCATTCAAAATGGTCCAAGAGAAAAGCATGGTGAGGGAGGCCATAGCATGCCAATTAGGATCGGTACTGTCGGTTCTCTTGTCCCACCACTCGTTGACGGTTTCGTGGAGGTGCCACGTTGATGTATCCATGTGATGTAAGCCAATCTTCTTGATGATGGCTCTCCAAAGCCTAATCGTGTAGCGGCACTTGAATAAAAGGTGAGCACTTGGGAAGAGGCCGCAATTTGGCCACCCACGCCTCTCCAAGCGATCGGCGGTCCAAATTCTATCTTGCAATGCCAACCAGGCAAAGAATTTAACCTTGGGAGGATCCCAAACCTTCCAGACCATGCAGTCCATGGGAGAGAGGGTCAAGCCAAGGAATTGAACCCTGTATGTGGTGTCCGCCGTGTAGATTCCGTCATTCGCATTTTTCCAAACAATTTCATCTTTGTCTTGCTCATCAAGGTGGAAGTTGTGCACAAGCATCCAAAGAGTGAAAAATTCCCAAATGTGGTTACCGGAGATAGTGGTGTTGTGGCGGATTTTGAAGATCCATGCATTCCCTCTAAGAGCCTCACACACTGACCAATTCTTCCGTCTTGATGCGTCGTAGATTAGCGGCGCAATATCCTTGGGCTTGCGACCATGAAGCCATGGGGCGTCCCAAAATGGTGTTCTAGCACCGTCACCCACGGTGATGGTGGTAGAGGCCTAGAAAAACTGGCGGTCATCCTCGATGCAAGGATTGCCAAAACCCACCCAAAGCTTGTGGGACTCCGTTCATTCATACCAAAGCCAGCGAAGGCGCCGAGCACATGCGAACTTGTCGGTATTGAGGACTCCTAATCCACCGTACTCCTTTGGTCGGCACACCACTTGCTAGTTGACCTTGCACTTGGTTCCCGTTGTTTTATCCGCGCCGGACCAAAGGAAAGCCCTCTCAATTTTGTTTAGGTTATGGAGTGAGCTTGGTGGCACGATAAGAGGCGTAATAGAGTACACCACTTGGGAGGAAATGACCGACTTGACGAGGGTCTCACGTCCGATGGTAGTGATGTTTTGGCCCTCCCAAGTGACCAATTTGCCAGCCGCCTTGTCTTCGAGGTATTGGAAGTCAACATGCTTAAGTTGCCAAACAGAGAGAGGCAACCCCAACTATTTAACCGGGAAAGATGCCCATGCGGCCAGCATGCTCTGAGGAATATGGTCAAGGTCAAGGTGATTGCAGCGGATTGCACGACAGAGCTTTTTTGGAAGTTGGTGCACATGCCCGTCACCTCGCCAAAGCCTCTCAAGATAGAGGCGAGGTTGTCAATGTCCTTCTTGATAGGAGCCACAAAAATTGTCGCGTCGTCAGCATAGAGGGAGGTTCGCACCATGGCCCTCGCCCACGGATCTTATGCAGGAGACCTTTCCGAGTTGCAAGGTCCAGAATCTTGTGGAGGGGGTCGATCGCAATGACAAAAGGTAGGGGGGAAATGGGGTCCCCTTACCTAAGTCCACACCTATGCTTCACTAGAGGGCCAGGCAACCCATTTGAAAGGATCCGAGATGAAGATGAGGATAGAAGCACGGCAATCCAAGCCCAGAATTTGTTGGGGAACCCCAACCGTTGAAGCAGATCAAGGATGTATTCCCACTTGATCGAGTCAAAAGACTTCTTGATGTCAAGCCTGAACAGAAGAGCTGGGGTCTTGCACTTGTGCAGGCGTTTAGCAAAATTTCGAACACACATGAAGTTATCATGTATGCTTCTTCTCTTGATGAAGGCGCTCCGAGCGTTTGAGACAAGGTCGTTCATGTGGGGGGGGGGCAGCCGATGTGAGAGAACTTTGGCAATGATTTTGGCAGTGGCATGGACAAGGCTAATAGGTCTGTAATCAGAAATGCCTTCCGCACCATCCTTCTTGGTCAAGAGAACGACATTGACAGAATTGAGCCATTGCAAGTTGAAAGTGTGGAGGGAAAATCGTTGAATAACCCTCATGACCGAATGCTTGATGATTCCCCAACACTTTTTGAAGAAGGTCCCCGTGAAGCCATCCAGTCCAAGCGCCTTATTGCCAGACATCTCCTTAATGGCCTCCCACACCTCGTCCTCTGTAATGGTGTTGCCAAGGTCGTGCAAGTCATGGGGCTCGGTGCCGAGCTCCTCCCAATTAAAGTCTTTGTTGCACGTGCCTCTCCTGCCCATGACTTCAGAGAAATGGTCATGGATGATCTTCTGTTTTACCTCATATTCAGTCACCCACCCCTGTGCATGTTTGATACGATGAATGTGGGTTTTCCGTCTTCGGGCATTAATGCGGCGATGAAAGAATCTAGTGTTTGCATCACCATCCCTCAAATTTGAAATCCTGGCACATTGGCTTTTCTTGGCCCTCTCAAGCACCGCTAAACTAATAACCCTCCGCTTGAGCCTAGAACATAAGTCACGTTCCTCGGGAGAAAGAATCCGCTCTTCTTGCGCAATGTCGAGGCGAAGTATCACAAGCAGGGCTGCATGTAGTTGAATCTTAGCCTTGGAAAAGAGCTTCTTGCTCCACTCAGATAGCCGGATCGCAGTTTTCTTGAGCCTATGGTGCAAGACATGGTAAGGCTCCGCACGCCTTCTGAACCACCTCGTTGAATCCAGGCAAAGATACCCAGAAATTCTTGAATTTGAAGGATCGTTGCCTTCTGGAGCCCTGTCATCCGCGAGAAGGAGCAGACAATGATCGAAAAGGGAGGACGACAAAGCGCGCAACACATGCAGAAGAAGGTTACTCCTCGCATTCATGATCCATGCATTGGGCGCAGATAAAACAGTCTACTCACTAAAACTTCATACAGAACGTCAGTATGATGATTATTCCTCATATGTGTTCTTTGATATCTCGTTGTCGTGAAATTTACGAAGAGAAAATAACTATCAAGGGAGTGTCTGCTTCCTAGCTACACATTGACGCGCCTCATGTTAGGCTAGCTTTTCTAAGTTAGGTGAGTGCTTATTCTTTTGGTGACAAATACAGTAAATCACAAATACCACACTTTTAGAAAAATCAGATTAAATTATCTTAGATAAGCCAAAGTATGGCTATATAGATTTGAACACATAAGACTATACATACAAGTTTGGTAAAATAATTATAGAACGAACTATGGAAAATTAAGTTAGCTTCCAGCCAAGCACTTGCCCTACGATCGATCGATATATTTCAAGGTCGTCGATGGGCAAACGATGCGACGACCCTCCCGTGCGACTGCGGCCGTACGTAAGATGGATATATAGAGTTAACCGCATGGGATTGGCTGACTTGGCGTGGCTAAGTCACAATGCTACAATGGCACTGACTTACCCCTCTGCAAGTCATCCGACTTCACATCAACGACCCGGATACGATGCTATAGGATTAATGCAATAAATGCCACGGTGTTGCACAATTTTGTATACAGTAAAATGAGCATCACCACTCGTTTTTGATCCGGCGGTTCAAAATGACCAAGTTAGAGAACTGTAGCTGTGGCATACATAGAACATGACTAGCTTGCACGACTGCGAGTGATCCCGTGCAGCTGGTACGTACTCGCTCTATAAACTAATATAAGAGCGTTTAGTGATCAAACGCTCTTATATTAGTTTCAGAGGGAGTACATGGTATGATACAACTCCGTCCACTTGGTATTAACTACCAGTAGTTATCGCCCAGACAATCAACGTTAATTGCAGTTCTAGCTAGGGGGCACACAGCGGCTATCATGTCGCCGTTAATTACAGTTCTTGGGGGCACAGACGCAGCTATCACATCGCGCGCACTGAATTGAAGTGACTGGCGCCCTGCAGCTCAGAGCAACCTGCTGCTAGGACCTTTCAATCCAGAATGTTTACATGTTTCTGTCTCCATCCCTCTCCATTGAACTAGGCAATTAATAATGCAGGTGTTTCTGGCGCGTTTCTTGACGTATTCGGAAGCGTGCATCGATCTCCTATATTTAACTAGATCCTCTGCAAACGATCGACGGGTTACCTTGAATTGATCGGATCGTGCCCTCCCTTTAAAAATAAAATCCTCTTCCTGTGTTGTTTGTGGCTTTGGAAGCACCGGAACGGGGTCGTGTTCCGCGGCGACTCCCCTCTCTAACCTGTCTCAAAGGCCTCTGCCGCGAGGACGTGATTCTTTGGAGACAACATCCACCATCTCTTGAGTCTTGGTGGGAGCAATGTATAATTTGGCCAATAAACGGGAGATATGTGAGATATCAATACGTTTCTTCTCTTTATTTATTTAATAAACGGGAGATATGTGACTTACATCAAGTGGTCTTATTTTAAGTTCGATCACGTATATGGTGACATGTCTCCAGTCCAGGGGCCGGACCAAATATCATTCTGAACCCTAACTTGGCAAATTCTGGCGTTCTACCATTGTTTCACACTGAAGAAAGCCCAAACCGTACGCCAATTGTACCATCAATATATCATATTTTATACTGCCGGCATGCCCTCAAAGCCTTTTTATTGCATCCATACAAAATTTAATCTCTACTCCTAACGAAGCAGTTCGTAGTCTCGCTTCCAAGTTTTTTTTCGTCCCACCACTTTCGTCCGGTTTTTTTCGTAGGTTAACCGTCGTAGATTTTTTTCGTCGCCTCCCCCACTTCATCGGTTTATTTTCACTTCACCCTCTCACACAACGAAAAAAACTGAACGGATCAGAACTTTCCATACTGACGTAAATTATTTAGTAATGTCTTTATGTAAAAGAATCAATCACAATCAATCTTTAAATATCAAATCTAAATTAATTAATCTTCATAACATTTGTTTCCTTTCGAATCACGTCCATAACTTTCCTTCCTTGTTTGAGCAGAAACTGTTTGGTAGCAGAGATTAGGAAGCTTCCTATGAGTGTAGTAATAGGAAGTATTCTTTTTCTTGATGATGCGTTTCCATGCATGATGATAGTAAATTAGGCCAACATTCACCACTATTTATCAACGTCATCAATCGTATCCATTCCTACCAGTTTTAAGGGAATCTGCTCGCTATGTCTTTTTTAAGGGGATCCGCTCGCTAAGCCGTCGTCGCACGTTATTTTCACAAACAATCTCTACTCCTAATGGAGCAGTTGGTAGCCTCGTACGGTTTATTTTTGTCCTCCTCCCACCTCCTCTGGGTTTTTTTCATCCTTCCTCCCACCTCTCAAGTTCGTTGGTTTTTTTCGTCGGTTTTTACTCGCCCCCTCCCACCTCCCAATTTCGTCCGGTTTTTATTCGTCCCACCTCCCACCACCCCCTCGTACTGGTTCTTTTTCTCTCAACTCTTTCCTTGCAAACCAATAATTTCCTAACATACAAAAGATCACGGATCTACCTTTCCTTACCCGAACCAATCGCGCCCTACATCAGTGCATTTTTTTATTAAGAAAACTAACACGTAAATCTTAACGCATTGTAAACAAATCCCGTTATGGACCTAATTAATTTATTATGGAATCTATACGTGGTCGCATTGGTTCTTTTTCTCTCCACTCTTTCCTTGCAAACCACTAATTTCCTAACATACAAAAGATCATGAATCTATCTTTTCTTACCCGAATCAATCGATCCCTACATCAGTGTATTTCTTTATTAAGAAAACTAACACGTAAATCTTAACGCATTGTAAAGAAATCCCGTTATGGACCAATTAATTTATTATGGAATTTGTACGTGGTCGCATCTCTTCCCTCGTGAAAAAATCGCATCCATCTCCCGTTAAAAAGGAAAAGAGAACATGAACGATCAATCCCACACCCTGCATCTCAGTAGCAAAAAATTGCCCCCGCCTCTGCTACTGCGCCTCGCCGTGTGCCCGGCTCGACCCATGCCTCGCCTGCATGGCTGGACGCCGCCGTCTCCACCGCCACATACAAGAAAACGGTGGGCAGAACCATCCATTCAAATCGCACACCCCCACCATCCTCCGCAATCCCTAGCCCCGCATCACCCTATCGCTTTCTCGCCTCTCTTTCCCCTCGATGTAGATGGTGCCGAGCGGCGGCCTCGAGCACCGGCAGTGCCGCCCTCTCTATCTTCGCTGCGTCGAGAGATGGGCCGAGGCTATCGTCGGTTCGCCGCCTACGATTGGGCCGCCTCCGGTTGTCGCGCACCACCGGCTCCACCTAACGTGCCCGACCCTCTCCGCTTTCGACCTTCCGGCGACCACATCCCTCCGCGCCTCCATCCATCATCCACAAGGCCACTCCCTGCACCCACCCTCCTAAATTCTCCATACCGGCGGACAATCACCGAAGATCCAAGTTGGCCCGATATCAATTTTCTTATATGCTTTCTTTATCAGTTGGTGATGGGAATGGGTTCCAATTTCTCTCTTTGACTGTGGATTCGCGGGCAAGAAGCGCTTCTACATGCATCCTCCTGTCGGTCCCTAAAGTACCAAGGTAAATGATTGATGTTGCATTTGTCTAGGATGATATATGTTGGCTCTGTTCCTGTTCATCCGAGCAGTTCCGGTACATCGTGCATTTATCTTGCCAGTAATGTTCTGTGATGCTCTGATGCACTTTGGGAATTGTTTATCTTGTCTTCAGTGCAAAACATTTGTTTATTAGTGCATGAGAAGAATCCTTGTTACTACCTTGAACCTGTTTTATAATCCATATTGTTATGCACTAGCGCGTGTGCGTATGAAATAGATGGATTATGGTCCCGTACCCAATAAAATGGATATGTGTGTGTTAGAGAGAGAGAGAGGGAGAGGGGGAGAGAGAGTGAGGAGGAGGGAGGAGGAGAGTCTGTGTGAGAATTTGGTGATAAAAAGGTCGCCAATGTCACTTGATATGTATGAGAATATTAAATGTAATATTAACATAATTGATATTGAACTCTTAAAGTTAATGTGGCCCCGTTGCAACGCACGGGTGTTCTTCTAGTTAACTATAAGGTGGAGGGAGAAAACTTGCATTGGTGTGCATGGCATGGCAAAGCTTCAAGTGTGTCCATCCTCGACGTTCACGTCACTCGCATATACGTACACTAGTTGGCCTACTTGCATGCAACGCACTGGAACTGAACCTGGATCGACCCATGGTCTTATCCTCGATTCACCATCGCAACCAGATCGAACCAGTTACGGAGTGATAACCAAAGAAGAAAACCGCAGGGATTATGGGAGGGGCCCGCTGGTCAGACTCATCCCTCCATCAGTTCTCCCTGCTTTAAAAAGGCCAAAGCAACAAACCTCCCAGCTGTTGGTGTTGGGCGCCATTTCCTTTTCCAAGAGCTTCTCTCCCCTGCTTCGCCGGCGACACACGCCTGCTCCTCCGCCGTCTTCATTCCTCGTCGTCGTCAAGGGCCGGCGGCATCCGACCGGCAGTGATCGATTACAACAGTCGACAGGTTGGCCAAAGTAAACCAAGCCTCTTTGTTTCTCGTGGTTCAGTTGAGACCTCCGTACATGCCGACGACTTCCGACTGAATGTTTTAACACTTACCTTTCGAAAGATGCACGAATTGTTTTCCATTTTTTGGATCCCGTATGCAGTTGACTTGTACATCATTACCACGTATGAATATGCACGGTTATAAAATCCTCTGAGAGTAGTTAAAAGTCGCGGCGCAAGCGCAACTTGCTAGCTTTCCTCTGCATTTGGACTAGTGGGAAGGTTAGAACTGACAGGTTTTCATGAATGGACGCTGACTGGGAAGAGGAAAAAAGGCAACAAATTTAGTTGTGTGATCCATGCTCGTGATCCTTGCCTGCAGCCACTTTGGCTAGCTGTTGGACGTCGATGTGAGGCTCGTGATCAACATAAATTAGGGGCTCCCTCCCTCCCTCTGTTTGTTAGTTGGCAACTTGGCGTCCAATTTGACCAAAACATTATGTAGCGCCCAGCCATTAGTTGGCAACTTGCGCGCCACCATTGAATTCATCCTGGTGCACCTCGAGTTCATACTTCATACCCACGGGGCTCTGACCCTTCTCGTCTTTGTCCACCGGAAAATCTCACCTCTGAATTACCTCTTGCGCATAGTGCTTCTCTCGCCCGCAGGAGAGAGATAGGTTCGTTCGATGGGGTGCTTCAGCTCCAAGCCGGAGGATGCCAGCGTGCTGATCAGGAGGCGGCCTGCCAGCATCGGCGAGGTGGCCGTCTTCGTGCCGGGGCTGCGCGTCCCCGAGCCCCTCGAGCTGCCCCCGCCGCTCGCCGACAACCTCCCCAGGCGGCTCACCGAGCGGCTGGCCGCGTCAAGGGACCGCATCGCCAACATGGCCGCCCGCGAGGCGCTCGCCGTCACCAAGCCCCGCAGGCGCGCTGCCACACAGCATGGTTCGTGTTTCTGCATGGTTCATGTGTTACACAGTTGTTCATAGTGCTAGTGTTTGTCTGAATTTGGTAACTGACAGTCTGAATCAGTAGTATGTAACATTCTGAACTTGGGAACTGACACTCTGAATCTAGTATGTAACATTCTGAACTTAGGAACTGACACTCTGAATCTAGTGTGCAACATTCTGAATTTGGGAACTGACAGTCTGAACCTTGCACTTAACAGTCTGAATAAATCTCGCATTTGACACTCTGAACATTGTTTCTTGCAGGGGCGTCCACGTCTGCTGATCTTGTGCTGGCCTTGGAAGAGTATCTGCCAGTCATTCTAGGGATGGCAAAAGATGGTAGCTCCTCATTTTGACCTGTACACCTTGTGCTTGATCCATCTCTCTGAAGATTCTTTAGACTTTTTTTGTGTTCCCATCATTGTTACTGGACTCTTGGCAGGCAGCGAGCTGGAGGACAAGATACAGTTTGCATGGATGAACCAAGAAGATGATGCAGAGGTATATCCAATCTTTGTTTGTTGCATGGATGAAACCTGAAGATAATTAACCTGTCCTGGTGTTGGCAGGAAACAGCGTTGCCCAGCGCCTGGTACGAGGTGCTCTCGGTGCTGCACATGATGGCCATGCTCCGTCTATCCCAGGCAAACTCCCTGCTCCTGCCAAAGACGTCTCTCGAGGGATACCACACCAAAGTATCCGAAGGTCTGTCATCATACCTGGAATCAGTGTCTGTTACAGTTCTGAATGTTTCTTTGTATCCGCCTGCATGACGCATACTTCTTCAGAGAACAAGCGCGCATCAGTCGAGGTGTTCCTCAAGGCGGCCGGGCACCTGGAGTGCGCCATGCAGCATGTTCTTCCCAGGATGTCGCCCGAAAAGAGGTGGTGATCTTGCCACCTGCCCTAGCCAGCCCGGCATGATGAGCAATGCTCCAAGCTTCCATTTTTCTTCAGTTATTGTCCAGCAAGGACTGAGTACTGACTGCCATTTCGTGTAGGAAAGGTCTTCCCGTGGACCTGTCTGAAGGGGTCCTGAAAGCTACCTGCATGCAAGCACTCGGTCAGGTAACATAGCAACAGTGCTTTTGTTTTTCTTGTTATTATCTGATAGTAACTAACTAGAGTCAGAGAGGGATCACATGATTCATCATGCATGGTGCAAGTAAGATAGCATGCAGTTGAGATGTCGGCTTCTCGGTTAGTTCATCGATCATGCTATCTGTGTGTGTCTGTGCTTGTTTGCCAGGCAATTGATGTTCAACTTGGGTTGGCAATTGACAGTCCAAAGGCTACCCTGGCTGTCAAAAGGAGGCTGGCATGTGAGATGGTTAAGTGCTGGCAGCAGGTAGGCATCATCCATGATTCATTTCTACTGATTTCTTGTAATTTTGTACTTCCTCTGTAAACTAATATAAGAGCGTTTAGATAACTAAAGTAGTGATCTAAATGCTCTTATATTAGTTTACGGAGGGTGTATCTTCTATTCAGATAATGATATTTGTATATATGTCAGAGTTCTGCTTATGTTTGAAAATGCCAGCTATATGTACTGTTCATCTTCGCATGAAGCATAATATAATTTCATAAACATAGAAAATAAATATAATCTCTCCCAGTTTTAAAATATGTACAATCCTGATGGTTTCATCTGCAGGCACATGAAAGCATCGCGGACATACCTCTGCTCGACGGCTGGGGCGAAAAGCACAGGCTCTTTGTCAAGTGGAAGCACATGGAAGCAAAAGTACATATGCAGGCTTTGCTCATATCTCTGAACCCTGAAATGATAAAATGACTGAATTTTGGTCATTAAGCAAAAAAGTAATAATATGATGCAGGCTGCGGCATACTACTACCACGGGCTGATCCTCGACGAGGGCAACACCGAGAAGTCTCACCGGGCGGCTGTGGCAGCGCTGCAGTCCGCAGAGGAGTCCCTGAGGGAGAGCAGGGCCGTCTGCGAGGCCTTCCACACCGCATCCCCCTTTTCAAGGCAATCTACACATATTATCAAAAACAAAAATTGTCATTAATTTACCTAGCGACGTGAGATCGATGCTAGCTATCTGTATGTGTTTTTCATGTTGTTTCTGAATTTTGCTGCAGGAGCCCGACCCTATGGGGATCGATGAAGTACCTCCACGACAAGATCCACAAGGACTCCAACTGCAAGGTTCGCATCAACAAGGACCTCTACAGCAATGCTGACAGGACACACGAGACGGTGCCGGCGCTGCCGGATTTCGCGGTGGCCCTCCAGCCGGAGGAGTACCGGCTTCCTCGCACAGACGCTGCTTCTGCAAATGACTAGCTGCTAGCTGAAGCATGTCTGTATGCTGGCCCTTGATTCACCGGATCCTAATTAAGCAGCTTTACGTGTACCTTCCCGTCGATGGATGGATGATTAATTTGTGACTGAATCAGATGATGAACTGAACCGCACACTCTGGAAATGCCAGTCACAGAAAGGAATAACATTCTTGAGCTAGTTTCAGGAACCGAGATAGAATAATTACCATGTATTGTTCTTCTTCAAGGATGTAGCTGTCCATCTCCACATCTCTAACTAGTATCACAAACACCAGATCACTTGGAGATAGGCCCGACACTCCTGAAGATGCAGGGCACAAGACCATCAAACTAGTAGGAAAATGCCGCTGTAAATGTCACACCTACAATATGTATTGTGCAGTGAAGCAGCACAGAAAAACCGGCAATCAGATGTCCGGTGTACCATGACAAATAAGTTTTAGGATTCCAGGATCCCACTGTGTCGCAGTTTCATCTTCTGTCCATGAAATGCTCCAAGACCCCAACATTCTTTGCATCAGCGTTGACTGAAACCATACTTCCAGCATACCATTCTCTTGCAGCAAACGTGGTGGTACCTTGAGCTGCACCATCGAACCACTTGGAAAAATGCCATGCGAGCCTGAATCTTGGCAGAGTTACGACATCCAACGAGCGATCATTCTTTGCCTTATCTGAACAAAATTATGGACCTAACTAAAACTGGCTGCAGATTCTCTCGGCACGTCTGTCGGTGCTTGCTGAACTACTGAGTTACTGCTGCCCCCCCCCCCCAAAGCACATCAAAGACATCAACCTAACATCGTACTGTATCCCGTTACTAGTGTTTGCACATTGCTCTGCTCCGATGGGATTACCATTTTGCCGTAAGAAACAGCTGGAACTCCGATGCCGTTATTGTAATAGGCTAGTAGCATCCACACATCAATAGATCTAGAAACAAGCAGGGAGAAACCTCCAACCGCGCTGGTGACGGTGAGCACCTCGGAGATGTCTACCTTGTCGGCCGACACGCCCGGCGTCCCATCGAGCGCGACAGTGGCCGAGGATTCGCTCCGCGTCGCTTCCCAGGCGAACCTAGGCAGCCGCATGACGGCATCATCGTGGCGGCATTTCGTCGAGCACATGCCGGGTGTGTCGGCGCGGGAAGCTCGACGACGTTCACGAGCCTCCGGGAATGCTGGGATGGCCGGAGCAGCGGCCCGTGAAAGCATGGAAGTGGCTCCAGCATCAGCAAGAGTTGCAGAGCGCTGGCAACCACTGAACCACAGCTCCGGCGTCGAATCCCTCCCAGGCCACCCGTCGTGTCCGCTTGCAGGCTGGAGCGCTAGCAGCCACGGCACGGCTGGTACCCTGGTGTGCCACGCCGCCAAGGAACCTCGGCCTGCCGTGCCATGGCCGCGCCTCCCTCCGGCGGCGGCGAGGCGGTCGCGTGTGTTTCGCCGGAGGAGTGGGAGCTGGGCCGGGCTGGCGCTGAGAGGACCTGGGCCGGGCTTGCTTCAGGCCCAGTCCACAACTGGATGGATATGCACACAGACACGTGCACTCCCGACCGACCGAGACCATCCCGCCCACCGCCAGTTTTGCTCGTTCCGATCTCCGTCCAGTCCACACGCCGGGCCGCCGGAGTAGAGTCCTCCGCCGCCGGCTCCCAAACTTGCGCTGGATTCTAGCTCGAGGCGAGTAGCACTGCTAGTTCGAGGTGTCACCGGCGTTGGCGGTGGAGCAGGGCACCTGAGACGGGGAGGGAGATGGAGGCGAAGCGCCGGCACGTTCCCGGCCACGACGGTCAGGTAAGAGCTATAGCCGCGTACCTTATATCCACTCCAACACCATGAACTACCCTTCTAATCGATCACTTTCTCACCGATCCTTTGCCCTTCTAATCGCAGGCGCAGCTGTAGGCATTCGCAGTTGATGATGGATCAGTAGTCGTTGGAGCAGTCGGAGAAGACAATGAGCCCCTTCACCTGCCGGAAGGACCTGTCTTGTTGCGGCTTCAGCTTCGCCACCCGAGCCGCCTCTGCCGCTGCCACCGCCGCCTTGCGCTCCGACTGCTCAATGGTAAGTCAAAGCGCTTTCGTGTTCTTCCTCTGTAGCCCGCGAGGGTCCGTCTTCGTCGTCATCAACGACCGGTGGTAGACCCAAGCGAGGAGATGCTTGGGCTCCGCTAGCAACCTGCTGCGGCGGCGGCGCACGGATTGCTCCGTCGCGTCCCTCTTCCTTGCCCGCTGCATCTCGTGGAGGGCGACGTGCACGTCCGGAGGGTGGAGTGGGAACTAGCACCCACCGTTGCCCTCACGGAGCAACGACCATCGTAGGAAGGGGACGTCGTGGGGGTAGAGCCGATTGCATAGCCCTTGCGAAGCTGCGCGCTAGCCGGGAGGTGCCAGCTTAGGCGTCCGTGATACGCCTGCGAGGGAGCAGGATAGATCTGGAGCTACCTCCCGTGTTCACCTTGGACCGCTCCAGCGCAATGCGGAGGGTCAGCTCCCCATCGATGTTGAGTTAGGAGCCGAAGCAGTTGCCGGAGCTTGGCATCCTTTCCAGAGTCGCCGGTTTCAATTCAAATCGAAGAGGGGACAGAGCGAAAGAGAAGAGTGAACTGAGCTTGGGTTCCGGATTGGTATTTTGTGTGGGAGCGGAGTAGGTTCGGTGATGGGCCGGGTTGACATGGCAGACGTGCCTACCCGTTTCATATCCACCCTACATTTGTACTGGATATGAGAGACCACGAATAGCTTGGATGTTTGAGACCAGTTTAAGACGCATGATTGGATTCGATTTCTTTTTACCGGTCCATTCGTCCAGCCGTTTGAGGCGCCCGGATGTAGACATTGCAAGAAAGAAAGAACTGCACCTGGAATTAACCATTCTGTCCGTTCGCACCCACGTCGCGACTTTACTTTGGTATACTTTACCTAGATGGATGGATGGATATATATATAGATATATCTCCACAGAAAAAGCAAAAGCACCACACAATCGCGCACGTACCATCTGCCGGAGTGAGAGTGAGAGTGAGAGCGAGATCACTGACCGATGACTCTGACACGCGCGCACGTTGCGGTGAGATGCCGGACGGACAAAGTACATGTGATGTGGGCGTTCATGGATGGAGTACTGGCTACAGTAGCTAGCTATGCTAGCTAGTCTAGCAAGCATGCATGGGAGGGAGGGAGGGACGGGACCCTGGCCATTCCATTTGTAGCCTTCCCCATGTTTCCATCTACCGACTGCAACCCATCACCGGATCACCCTCTCCTGCCTCGCATCTGCAGTGCCTACCTTCCCTCTTCCTCCATTATTAATGCCCTTCTCACCCCCCCCCCCCCCCCACCCTCTCCGATAGATCAGCTACGCCAGCCTCTCCAACATGACGGTATGCCGTCAGCGCCTCCCTCCCTTGCTTGCTTGCTTGCTTCCTTCCTCAAGATCATATCGCTACTACGCATTTCCTTATTATTTTTCTTATTATCTACACCAGCTCCGTTCGTAAATATCAGACGTTTTGGCAGTTTAAATTGAACTGCCCAAACGTCTTATATTTAGGAATGGAGGCAGTACGATCTCTTGGAGCCACTGGTTTTCCTTTTACTTTGGGTTTCTCTGCTTCGGGTGCCGGATGGATGCTGCTTTCCCGCCCTTTCACTGCTTACCCTTTGTTTCGTTTCTTTCCTTCATGTTGGCCGCCTCGGCTGTTTTCATCTCGAGCATTGCAGGGCGAAAGCCATGCAGCGATCATGCCCTCTTCTCGCTTCGCTGTTTTCTGTTTATTGCTTCGTGATTTGCGATCTAATTAATCATGAGAAAACGTTTTCATCGAGGCCCGGTTCTCTTCAGTTTAGTTGATACGAATGGCAGTTTCATCCATCAGTTCATCACCATCTTGTGTTCTCGTGTTCTTGGTGTCACAGCTCCTGGGTTGGATGCACCGGAAGTTGCGAAGCAATAATGACGTCTTCAAAGAGTTCAACACCACCGGAGGTATATACGCTCGCTTACTATCAGTCGATGCACTCACTTTTTGCATACTGATCTTTTCATGCTTCTCTCGTACTAGCTAGTAGGGCGACCATCTGATCCACGTAAATCATTTCCACGTGGTTTTTAAGTTGCACCCAAACTTTACTTAGATGAGGTGCTAAGCATATTAAATAGCTTAGCAACTTGCTTCATTTAATGATTTAGCAACTAAAGATCTTCATGTATTGGTGGGCTTCCTTCATTTAAATATTTTGCCTAGGTTCACGTGCTTAGCATTGTTTCTTCCAGGGGTCACCATACTCATCTCTCTCTTCTTAAATAACATGCCACATAAGATTTTTTGCCTACATGAAAGGCTTAGCATCTGTATAAGATGGAGCATTGGGAGGGGCCTTATATACTGGTCTTTTGGCCCGCATTCAAAGGTGCACGTAGCCATTTACCTCGGACCAAGAATATACGGCTGGATATGAGACCCAAGCGTCAGTGATATTTTTTAGCGTACGTGTGTGTTCTGGAAAGCTGGGCAATAGTCCAATGGTAACGTCGTAGTGGCCCATCGTTTCTGACCGTCAGAAGCGAATCTTCGATATCATATATATACTTTCCACGGGGTTCCTTCCCCGTTGGATCTCGAATCATGTATAGTTTGCTAGGATAATGGTACATACGTGAAGGATGGATCATTTTCGTTAGTGTACAGTTGCATGCCGGGATTTGAACAGTATATATTATGGACCACCCATGGAGATCTATGCACGTTGATTTGCCATCTTGCTCTTGGTCGCAATGGACATGGCACACCGGACCTACACACATGCCACTCCTTTCCAGCTTGAGCATGGCCAGTCCAACTGTGGCACCCAAATCATTCTATAGATAGATAGTACGGAGTATTTCTTTAAGCATATACTCCAACCAACCTTGTCCAATGTGTTTTTTCCCTTCTGTTTCCAAATGCCCGTATGTATTCCTGGATCACGGATTTCCCATCTAACCATTGAAGTTGTCAAGCCTCTATATATGCATGTCAATTGATATCTCTTTTTTTTTAACACGGATTTATGAATATCACATAATTAACAGTTGGATTGGTCTATCCCCCAAAAGGAAGAAGCTTGAAATGATTTAGCAAATGTATGGTTCTTAATATGTCCAATGTAGGTGGGGCCTGCAACTGCATCGCTGGACTAGCCTCGCAGGACCATGAGTACTACGATGATGATGCGTTCGTCGCCAACCATCCTTCACCGCCGGTCAACGCCGACGACCTCTTCACCTTCGGCGGCAGCGGCCTCCTTACCATTGGCACGCTAGGCTTCGCCGCTGTTAATGTCCCCGGAGAAGACGACGGCCACGAAGACTATGACGTCGATGATGAGGACTGCGTCGACATTGACCTTGACAACATCGATGGCACCATCGACGAAGTTGACAATGGCAATGTTGATGATGGCGCTCTCACACCTACCTTCACCTTCCCCCAGCTTGAGTCCGCCACTGCGGAGAAGGTGATGGTCAGCGTCGAGGCCATCGCGGAGAAAGATGACATTGCCACCACGGAGGACGACCTCATGCTGGTAAGCGCTGAGTTGGAGAAGGTCCTCGGGGGCAGCGACGTGCCGTCGGCGCGGGTAAGCTTCGCCATGGGCATCGATTGCCCACTGCAGGGCTTCCTACTTGGTTCCCCAGTGTGCAGCGACACTGAATCATGGCCAGAGAAGCGAAACAGTGGTGGACGTCGTGCCTCGCTCGGTGAGCTGTTCATGCGGACACGCTTCACGGAAGAGAAGGGCGCACTAGTCGCCGTCCAGGAGAGCGAGGATGGTGGGGAGAGGGAGGAAGGGAAAGTAGTGAAAGGCGGAGATGGCGGTCACAAAAGGACAAAGAAGTGGAGGGTGAAGGATGAGAAAGGCCATGGCGGCGACGGAGTGCCAGCCAATGCAACAGCCAAGAGCAAGTTTCAAAAGGTACACTTCTTGTTCGTCGTTTCCTTTGGCACATCGTCTATAAATTCGACAAATTAATTGATCTTTGGCTGTAAATTACTCTACCTTCTGTTAATTCCTAAACATCGATGTTATTGTTTGAGTTTCTCTCTTTGGGCTTTGACCATTGCATATGTATTACGTTCTGTATGACTGATCAATATGTTTTAACCATTTTTGATATTTTTAGTCCATGGAAATATTTCTGTGTCTCCACTAGCTTTTTGGAAATATAATTTGATTTAATGAGAATAGCAACTTGCACTTTGAACCGATCCTAAGACACAGGCGGACCATATTTTAGTTTGAGTTGAGTAACACAATTATCACATCACAATAATACCATCCCTACTTACTATCCCACTATACGTTGCACTAAGTTTTCAAATTTAAAACACAAGTAGTTAAATTATAGCTTAATTGAACATTTTAAGCAGTTACCCAACTAGTTATCAAAATTGAAAAATATACTGAGTTTATCTGGAACATTTATGTATTTATGAATCTAAAATAATGTCAATCCATAAAAATCAGGGATGAAAAGGAAGAAAAAAAACCATTAGACCTAATTATTTGATTTACCTTTCAGTAGAATTATCAGAAATTATTATGATCTTTTGTCCAATCAATCACCTCTGAGCACGTTACAATTTCGAAAGAAAAAAAATCATTTCTGTTTTTCGGTGGCAGTTTGCTTTAGGGTTCAGCATAGGTGTGTTGGAAATTGGTCCAACAGTACTTAATTACCAAGCAAAAGATCAAAGCAGCACTGAAAGTCCAATTACTGATCAGAAGAGACCTTGCAATTAGATGATCTAGTGCTCCTCTATATCCCACTGCTTCAGTAATATCATTTCGTTTCAACCATCATTATCATAATTATTAGTTATTATGTTCCTATGGGAAACGTCCATTCCAATCTAGCTTCTAATTAATGCGTACGGCTGCCAAGTGCCAACTAGGTATTGTCAACTTGTTGGTAAAAGTGGGCGCATTGAGTTGACATGGCAATTTGTTTGGAAACTCCTGTCTAATGCTATCTTTATGCATCCCAGCTTTCTTGATGGACCATTTCATTTGTCAGTTTATCCTTAGCCACTTAAGAAAGATGCCTGGCCTTAGCCTTTGACATGATGCTTTAAATTGGAATATATGTTTTATTTTTCGAGGGAGAGTTCATTCAAAGGAAGAAGCGTTAATTTGTTCATGTGTATTGCAGATCCTGAAAATCTTCCACAGGAAAGTCTACCCTGAAAGCACTATGCTGACCAAGAAGAACCGCAAGCGGGGTACCCCAGACAACGGCGGCGGTGGCGGTGCCACTGACGAGTCGGTGCCCTCACCGACTCCGAAGAAGACCAGGCCACGCAGGCTGAGCTTCGGCTGCTGCTGCACGAAGCGCTCCTTCAGCGCCTCCCCTGTTGACGACGGCGGTGAGGAGCTCAACGGCGACAAGAGCGGCCACTGGATCAAGACCGACGCAGACTGTGAGTGCAATTAATTAATATTGGCTTTTCTTTCTCTTTCTAGTGGGTCAGTCAGTGTTACTAATAGTGCTTGTGCATGCCCATCATTCATTCTCGAAACCACCTAGCATGCATGTACAGTAACAACCTTTCCCATCACCTAAATGGACACTTGACAGTGAGATATTCCCTACTATTTTTGGAGAATGTTCAAGAATTCGCCAGCTATATCAATCTAGCATATGCACAGTAATCCCATCACTAAAATGGACACTTGACAGCGAGGGATATGTTCCTTACTATCATATGGAGAATCTTCAACCAGATACTACTGTATGATGCTGCAGATTGCACTGTACTTACACTCACACCTTCACGTCTTTGTGACTTTGATGATGCAGACCTGGTACTGGAATTATAGATGCATGGATGCAGGGAAGCTGGAAGAATCAACAACTGTTGGCCTGAATGTGATGATGAACGAATGGAGCATATATAGTGAGTGTGTATCATATGTGTTTTCCAATCCTTATCCCCCTGAATGTGTTGTATGTGTCAAGAGCATAAAGAGAGAAAACGACTGTGAAATTATATCATGTCAATCAAGTGTGTGGTGATGTGTACAAGTCCCTGTGGGCTTGTGACAGAGATCACCACGACGTGTACTAAGATTTGATTTGCCTCCTGTTGATGCGATTGGTGCTTTGGGATCTTAGCTGATGGCCTTGTGTGGGTGCAACAGTAGTAGGGCCTGCCTGGTCTTTGCTTCCTCTTGAATGAACTCTTGTTAGTGGATTGCTTGCATTGCACGATTGGGGAGATTGCTTTCAGGCTGGTTGGTGCGTAGGCTATTCCAGATCATCTCGTGCCAGCCCGGGGCCTAGCTATCTAGCCGCCAATGACAAGTACGTGCTCAAATCCAAACGATAGGAGCACACTTACTTGGCCGTGCTTTCTGATCGATCTTGTGAGACGTACGTGTGCTGCTGATCAGGACATGGTCTTGGTTTTTAGGACCGGGCCTAACTAAGCATGGATGCCTGAAGGCCTCTTTGTGATCAATTATTATGGGGGAGGGGGCAGGGCGAAGCGGATTAGAATCCAAGTCAAAATCAGCCTCAATTCCCTCATTTTTCATTGGATTCAGTGTATCAGTTTGACAATTCATGGCGTAGCAAAATAAGGATCAGAGGTTTGGTCTAAAAATACCTTTTATCCAACTTGCACCGTAGCCATCACTAATGCTCTGTGTATGCACGTATGTTTAAATTACATCACTATAAGGATCCGATCTGAATCTATATATGTGGCAGTGTGCGATACATGTATAAAAGGAATCCCAAAACCGACTAGCATAACATTGAACGACATAAGCCAACATTGAACGAATAATCTCACAGACCGGCAACGACAATTTTAATAAGGCTTATATAAAACTCCGAGTCAAATGTTACTCTGTACATACTACAATTTCTCTGATCTATATGGCCCAAATTAGGGTGAAGCTTGACCTTAATACCATGTATGCAAGGAATAAAGCTAAAGGTGTCCATGCCTACTCTTTATCGGCTAGAAATCCGGAGGGAGGACCCACATGCCAGTTGAAGAACGAGGAACGGCCATAGTTCCCGTTGATTTGATCCGCCGCATGGCATCCTCACTGCTTTCGCCTAGCATAGGACATATATGGTCACCATGGTCGTCCAACTTCACCAAGTACGTCACGTTGTCGGTGTAGATGCAGTTGCTTTGCGCCCCGCGGCGCCTCACTGATGGCACATACACCGTCTTGGATCACATTTTCGCCATGATCCTCCGTGAGTAGCACGTGGGAGTAGAATGACCTATGCTATGGATATCACCTTATGCGGTCATCCGAGTTGATGACAACAGTACAACATGCTTGTTTTTCGGTCACGATTGTTGTTACTACACAATCTACAGTCATACCATTATATGATTTGCATTCATGCTTCAATCACACACGAACTCAATCTGAATAGAAAGTTCATCACGTCCAAACACGTAAAGAAATTAAGCAACATAACTAAGCCAAGAATGAATAATTCATAATTTTTGTATGCCACGACACAGTATACAAACCATACTACAGATTGAGAGACTATTTTAACAAGGCATATATATCTTATAATAAAATGCAGATTTATATATTATTGGTATTTCCACAACCTATATGTTCCAATTTATGTTAAATGTTGGCCTTAGACACTAGGGATAAAATAAAAAAGATGCCACCTAAGACCATTCTTGATCGGCTAAATGTCTCGAGGGAGAACCCATATGCGACATGAAGCGTGATCAGCTACATAGCAGGCAGCTGATTTGATACTCCACATGGCATCATCATATTCATTGTCAACTTGGTCATCCAACCAAGTTGAATGCACGAGATCATCGGTATAGATGCAGTTTCTCTGCACCCCGCCGCATCCAACAGCCGTCATGTACACTGTCTTGGACCACATCTCCCCTAAAAATAAGGCGTTGTCACCCAAGCTCGTTACCTCCTCCCACCTATGAGTGCACTCTGTCGTTGATGTTGATTCGTTAGCAAGTTGAAACACTTTAATATAAGGCGCACGGAAATTCGTCATAACCATCGCCAACTTGCCGTGCCACTCAATGATGTAGTTTCGACATGCGACACGGTTACTAAGCATTCGGATCAGGAGCCGGCGAGGTTCGCGGGTGATTACCGGCCTGCCGTCTTTCTTCACACATATTTCAAACTTCACTAGGTCGTCAAAGAAGGTAAGGCCATGGAGTTGTCCATTGTAGAATATGATGTCCTTTAGTCTCGGCCGATCAAGTTGTTTCACTGTCCACATGTTGTCCTTACAACCAACCCGACAGATGGCGATGCCACATTGGGGGATGATGGTGGCCAGCATACATCCACTTATGGTGGGGGATTCCGAGAAGACAACCTTTTGAATTATGTTGCTCGAGCCGCTGGACGAGACTGTGCTCATGTCCTTTGCAGGGAGTGGCACCTCAACACCGGAGAAGAGGTTCACGACCGCAAGCTGCATGTCGTGTCCGAGCATGGCGACCCAGCCACCGTCGTAAGCTCCCACAAACCGCTTTCCAATCGCTTTGCTCGGGAGAGGGATGTGTAAGAACTGGTCGTCCTCAGGACAGTATATGTTCTTCGTCTTGATGCCATTGACGCCATTGTCGTGCGATGAGGAGAAGAGAAGCCACGGTATAGTGGGCGGAGCCGTGTGCCGCGGCGCGATTGCAGAGGCTCGCCACGACCTGCAAACGGCGGCGAAGCGGATGCGGTGGAGCAAGCCGGGGACTTTGACGTAGACCACATGGAGGAGATCGTCGGGGAGATCGGACCAGTTGTGCGTTGACGTCATTGACGGCACGCTCTGTGGGATGCTAGCTAGGTACGGCGCCGCCGGACCGTACGTACGTCGATCTGCGACGACGAATCGAGGACCTGCTTAATTAAGATTCGATCTGTCGATTACAACCGTGAGTAACACGTGGTACGTACATATATGTTCTCAAGCCATTGCGTAAACAAGCTACGAAGGGCTACTTATGTTTCCAATCTAAACTTATCGGGCCCACCTTTAGTCGGTAGACGGCTTCAGCGGCAGATTGTTTTTACTCAAGTCCTGGCGGCTGGAACCCTAGCCGCCGCCAGGAGACAATCTTCTAGCACCGTCCTCCGGCGACTCCCCTTCACCAGCGATCCTGATCGTCGGTGACGGGGAGGTCGTCGGGTCCATGCGCGTGAATCGTTTTTACTCTCTCGTAGTCTAGGTTTTTAGGTTGTTCATCGTCTTGGCTTCGGCGGCGACGATGACGGCGCTGAATAAAGATTTTTCGGATCTTTCCCTAACGAGGCTATCAGTCATATGGTTGAGGATGAATTTGGAAACCAGTATGTTCAAGTAAGAATGGCGTAGCGACGGCGGCATCCTTGTGGTGGACCTGTGCCCTCCGGCTCCGCCGTTGCGATGGTGTTTGCTCCAGCATCGACGCGGAGCTTGGGAGGTAGTCCAGGAGCGGATGCAGATTATGGTCTGCATCGACGATATCTAGAAGACGGGCGTGTGCTGGGTTCGTGGTTTGTGGATGGCAGGTATGGTTTCCTTCTTCGGCTTCTTAGTCGTAGTGGGCTGCCAGATCTGGAGTTCGACGGCGTCTTCAGGGTGTTCCCCGATCTGATGCGTTCAACAACAAGGGCTTAATTTTTGGTGGGCCATCTTTGAGGTCCGCAAAGCTGCATATCAGCGATGCAGCCGCTTCAAACTCGGATGAGGAGGTGATCCGTCATTCTTTTCTTCAGTGGCTGATGTGGTGGTGCCGGAGGCAGGTGGCCGGCGTTGGCGTCAAGCTTAGAGATGTTCTTCTATCCTTTTAGTTTTATCGTATCAGTCCTTATGTGCCGTGTACTTTATGATATGAATGAGACACATATATCATGCAAAGGAAAAACTTATCAGGCATTTGATTTTAATAGGGGTGGGCTCCTTGCCCCCGCACCGATCCACTAATAATTCTCCACATCAGCCATTTAGGCTGGTTGTAATGGGAGTATCATAGCTAGTATCATGCATGCCAACTAGGCAACTTTGATGAGTTTGCATAGAATTAAATGAAGTAAGAGAGGGTTGAGTATCATATCATGATGCCGTATCATAATAAATGCTCCACTAGTATGTGTCATGCATGACAATAAATAAAGTCATCTATGATACTACCATATGATACTATGCATTAGGAAGGTAGTATCATACACTAGTATCATATGCATGATACTAAGTTATGATACTACCCATTACAACCAGCCTTATGTAAAATCTTCACGTACCTTTAAGTGGATCTAGCAAAGCCCATTCACACGCTGCAGCCGGACTCGGAGACCGAATTCCGTTTCCGTGCGAACATACAAGCTGCAAGCAAGAGTAGACGTGGACACGTGTTTTCTGCATCGCTGAGAAAATTCATTTAAGTCGTTTCCGTTGAGCTTCTTGTATGTATTGAGTTTCGACCGATAGGAAGAGTACACGTTGGCTGCAAAAAGGAAAAAAACAATCAAGAAAAAAATTTATGTCTAGTCATTTCAATAAAAATAAAGATAACTCTAGTCGTGTAGATTAACCTTCTGGTCTTGTGTTTTGTCGAGAGAGAGAGGAGCTATATACGAAGACCTAATAATCTACTCATGTTCGTAGCCGACTCAGAACGGAATTGCCCCTCATCGTCTTGACGGGGTGACACGAGAGGCGATCTCAATCCCTTTTTTTTTGCGGCCTACCTCTCGGATCTCTCTTCCCTCGCCGCCGCTAGGCAAGGCCCTTGCGACCCACGATGGCGGCGGTGCCCCGATGGTTTCATGGTGGCGTTTCAAAGCAAGCAGTAGCGACTGTACCATGGCATCGATCTTTGATCATATTTCAGCAGCGATCACAAGCTGCAGCAGATGCGGGTGTGGGACGTGCACGCCTTGATCTGGTGCACGCGTTCGGTGTTGTGGCCCTGGAGCGGCCCACCTCTTGCTTCGGGCGTGGTGGCCATTTGAGCCACGCTGCGTCTATGGTCAAGCACAACCTGGCTTTGTGGATGTCCGTGACGGCACACACGGAGGTGTGGCAAGGTGCCGTTCCCAGATCTGGCCACGTTCCGTGGCCCAATCGGCCTCTGGGAGGGCTCTCTCCAGTGAGATGGCAGTCAGTTGTGGTGTGCTCTACAATGGGTGCTGCTTTCACGTAGCGACGACCGCTCCTCCAAACGCAGGCACAACGATTTCGTGTCCGATGAGGATCATGCAAGGGAGGCAGATATTAGGGAGAAGCTGCAGCGTGCCGCTGTGAGGCGGTGCGAGGTGTCGCCTACGTTCGGAGTCCACGGTGCCAGATCTGAATCGGGGCTACGGAAAGATGACCAGTTTCAGTCTGGCCGGGGTGGCGGCTGGGGTGGTGGCGGCTTTGGCAAGAGTGCTCGTAGGGGCAACCGGAATGCCAGAAACTTCATAAGAACAAGGGGTCCAACAATTCTTCTTGAGAAAAGAAAAAACAATAGGAGGCTGGCTACCTCTGGATCTGGAAAAACGTCGTCTTCTTCGGCTCTGGCCGCTGACTACTTCAAGTATGGTCGCCTCGGCCATTACAACCAGATTGTCACAACACTCCTCTCGGTTTCCTATGGAAGGTCATTCAGCCAGTAATTGTGATGCTCACGCGGCAACACCGCAGTTGAAGATGGTGGGACTTGGCGTCCATGGGGATGGCTACGTCCATCTTGAGTTGCCGGAGCAGGCCACGGAGCTGGTGGTAGCCAATCCTTTGCTCGTTGCATCAATCCTTCTGGAATCGGGTTTGATCTTAGTTGAGGCACTCGTGCCGGAGCTCAATTCCCTCATGGAAGTGGAAGATTGGAATTGGAATATCTCTCAACTGTCCGTGCAAGAATGAGAAAAGACATTCTCCCATGCATGGTATATACCGTGCATCTATCGACCACTCACTCTCTTTGAGATTCGGATCCATGCATGCATGTTCTCATTGTATTGTTTAGTAAACCACAATTTATGACTCTGCCAATCAGTCACTTTTTCTCCATGTGCAGACAACTTTTTCCTATACTAACCTGCAATATCTCTCCTCTCACCCCCGAAGTAAATACCAGCAGTACTACACTCACTCATGCCTTATTTTTACTAGTAAGTTGAACGTGCTTCGCACGCTAACCTATAAAACACGCGCTTGACTGATGGATTATCCACGGAGCACATTGGCGAGTTTTATATCTTCGCATTTGGAAGCTCACCTCCAATGCTTGCTACTCCACTGTCTCGGCATCCAATGCCCATTTTCTTGGTTTGACTTCGTCTTTGATCAAGCTGACAGTTTCGAAGGCTTGGGCACATTCAAAGTGCAATTTTTTTGCTCGGCAAATGATAATTGCAAAAAAGAGGATAGCCTAATTGTAGCTTTTGCCATCTTTGCAAATGTCACATGGAGACCTCGGGACACATCCTATTCCAATGCCAATATACACATATAATTTGGTGCATGATCAAAGATTGGCTTTCGCCGCAAAAAAAAATATTGGCTTGGAAAAAGGGACCTCGATCCCGGAAATTGGCAATATTCAACTCCACCCACACTTGGTGGACCGAAGCGGTCGACTCAAATGAGCAACCAAACAATGCCATGCCCTATCTTCTTAAGCACGTGCCATGGGAGATTTTGAATGAGGAATGCTTGAATTTTTCACAATTTTGCATCTTTGCGTATATCACCCGGGTGAAACACTTAGGGGCGATCATTCCTGGAGAGTAGTTTTTTCTTTTTTTGCAAATTTCCTGGAAAGCAGTCTGTTTGCTCCTTTTTGAATACGACTTTGTACTTGCTCTTTACTCCTTGCTCATTTAATAAAAAGGTAAAACTTAATAAAACCTTTACCATCTAAAATACTCCCTCCGTTTTAAATATAAGTCTTTTTAGAGATTCCAATGTGGACTACATACAGAGCAAAATAAGTGATTGTACACTTTAAAATATGTCTATATACATCCGTATGTAGTTTCTATTGGAATCTTTAAAGAGAATTATATTTAGGAACGGGGGAAGTATGAGATGGTGAGCATATTAGAATGTGAAGCATCTATTTAGTTTCTTCTATGTCTATGGATTGGTAGAAATGTCTGTCTTTGCTTAGAAAAATGTGACTTGTACACGCTAGTTAGATTAATTGCCCGCAAAATATCTTGGATAGTGGTGCGTTAAACCCTTTTTATACGGCGGCTGAATCGTAATACTCCTTTTTATGACATCAAAATCGTGGTACTCCTAGTTATGTGATTAGATAGGTACCGGCTCGGTCAAGCTAAAAAAATCCATCCATTGGGACCGGCCAGACCGCAAACGGGTAAGTTTCTGGAACAGCCTTCTAGCTTCTATGTTTTTTAAGGGAACTAGAAAACATGCCCGTGCTTTGCAACGGGAGAAAAAAATATCGCACACCCAAGCCCAATAAGCATGACTCAATACCCTAGATACATGTCCTCTATTTTCAACATGACTCTACACTTAAAAAATAGTAGCTAGTTCAAAGTTATTCATCAAATACTAACTCGTTAATTCCACTTAAAAGAAATTAATAGGTTAATCCTTTAACCCGTCGAACGGTAATGCTCTTCTTTTGTGATGCTTGGATGAATGGTGAATTTCAGAAACTCACCTCATCCCCCTTCTTCTGAACATATACTTCGTGCTTCACTACGGAGCAAAAGAGAGCAACAACTCCAAGTGTGTCGCAACAATTGCTAATGTTCCTCTCTCGCATCACGTGTCTCTATGGAGGGAATGTAGAACTTTGATATTTGGTACTTCATATGACAGTAAGAAAATAAGTCATGCTTTAAGCAAACTTGCTAGTTAACAACCATTATTGCACACACACTTTAGTTTTATAAAGTATATAGTTTATTTTGCATACAGCAAGAAGGCGGTGATCTTCCAAGGCGATATAAGCTCTTCACTGCCCATGTTTCAAAAAAAATTCTCTTGACTACCCCTGTCAGGTTTGTAAGCAGAACCAATTCCGAGTCTTTCTTCTCCCTCTGTCATCCCATTTAATTCGGAAACCAATTAGCATGAGTGCATATGTCCCTCCATTCCATTTAATTAGCCTCCTTCATCAAGTCTTTCTTCTTGATTTTCTATTTCCTTTGTTCTCGGGGCGACTTGCTGATATTCCGATAGCTTATAAATGTATTTAAATTGGTGGAATTAAGTCTAAGGAACCGAGGTGGGACTAATAGATATGAATCATGTTTCTTAGCAAAATTGGGAGCGAGCTCAGATGGCTGTTGCCTTCCCTTGAGGTCCCGAGTTCGAACTCAATAGGGTGCAAGAATTTTTCGCAACCATATTTTTTCTGATGGACAGAAAACACACAAGCGCGAAGCAGTCCCAATTCGACCCATGTAGGACGACAGACGAAAATAAAGGGACGGTCACCTTAACCACCTTGTACGTTGTCTGGGCCGGTCAGCTTGCGGTTGTTTTATTTCCCTGGCCAGTGTTAATGTATACAAATAAATTGCAACCCGATAATTTTCATATGAGGGCTCTTGGTCTATTGGTTGTGAAGTATCTTTGGCGTGCCTGAGGTCTTGAGTTTGACGTCCCATGAAAGCCCCTTTTTTAATCTTTTTCGCTTCCTGTGAGCTGTTGCGTGAGCCACCAGCGGACGATCGAACGAAATCTGGAAGGGGCGAATCGTTATTTTCCAAGACGGACAAAAATCTTATGGTCCCATCATATAACCAAAAAAATTGGAGAAACAATCCGTCCTTTAATATTAGGTAAAGATAAAGAATGCCGTATAGCTTCTAGGTGGTTCCCGCAGCTGGTTCAGTGTGGACCTCTGCGACTCACGGCAGGAGAGGCGAATCCGGCGCATGCTAGCCGTTGAATACATAGTGCTGACGATTGATGAACGGTAGATGTCAATGTAGTGTGGGAAATCAGCTCCAACTCAAAGGCGTTTTGGCGGGAAGCTGGGAGGGAAGTGGTAAATCCAAATTCGAAGCTGCTACACTATAGTAGTAGTTATGTCATTAGACAGGTACCGGCTCTGTCAAGCTAAAAAAATCCATCCATTGGGACCGGCCAGACCGCAAACGGGTAAGTTTCTGGAACAGCCTTCTAGCTTCTATGTTTTTTAAGGGAAATACCGTATAGCTTCTAGGTGGTTCCTGCAGCTGGTTCAGTGTGGACCTCTGCGACTCATGGCAGGAGAGGTGAATCTGGCGCATGCTAGCCGTTGGATACATAGTGCTGACGATTGATGAACGGTAGATGTCAATGTAGTGTGGGAAATCAACGGCTCCAACTCAAAGGCGTTTTGGCGGGAAGCTGGGAGGGAAGTGGTAAATCCAAATTCGAAACTGCTACACTATAGTAGTAGAGATTGGGATATGAGAATATGATTCTAACATTTAAATTTATTTTACTTTTGAACCGCTAGTTTGATTTACGATACATTTGCATATTTGTGTTCCTTTTGAAGGGAACTTTAAAATAAGATCACCGTTAAATATATTTTGACAAGTTTTAAAATTCGAATCTGAAACATGGCGAGACCTTACGAAACTGTAAAAAAACTATGTACCAAGTTTCATCAAGTTTTCTATAGATCAATTAGATGTGCACAAAAACTCATTATGGTACATAGATCAGTTTTCTACAAGTCTTGTTTAAAATATATCATTGGTATAAAAACATTTGTCTAAATAGAATATAAAAGAAACTTTTATTTCAAAAGATATCAAGCATCTAAACAGTTACATAGAAGAGAAAATATATTTCTGTGATAGAGTCGTAAGAGGATAGGGGAGGCATGCAAAGAACAGGACATTATCTATATTTACAAAAAGGCTGGCACACAAATTAATGAGCATCTGACAGAAGTGAGACATACAGCAGGTGATTAGTACACTATGATATCTTTCCCACCCTGTAGACAATGCACGGTATATACCGTGCATGGTAGAAAATGCACTCTCGTGCAAGAATTCCATGTGTGCTTGTCAAACAAGCAAAGCATGCGTCTCTGGCTCTCTGCCTTACCAGTGGTGGTATGAAGCTTCCAATTTCTAAGCTCATACTGTTGTTCGCAGAGCCGGCCGCCGATGGAGAAGTGTGCTGTACTATTCAAGAAGTTTTGGTATGAGCGTAGCTGGCAGGACCTTCATACTGCTTTGGAGGCATATCTTTTTTGTGCACACGTTGCTGGTCCTCCCGTGTCTCCGGTGTATCTTTTGTCTTTTCATACACGTCTAGGAAGCCTAGCAGGTTCACGCACATATTCTTCGTCACGTGCATCACATCGATTGCGGAACGGACCTCTAGGTATTTCCAGTAAGGTAGATTCCAAAATATAGATTTTTTCTTTCACATAGGTGTGCGTCCCTCAGCGTCATTTGGAACAGATAGTCCGCCGGGACCCTTTTTAAAAATTACATGTAAATCATTGACCATATTAAATATGTGATCACCAGTACGGACGGCGGGTTTCTTCTGGTGATCTGCCTCGCCTTTGAAATGCTTACTTTTTTTTGACATTGATGGTTGGTCGGAAGACATCGACGATGCCCCAAGTACATATTCTTCTTGTATTTGTCCAAATATATATACTTTTGGTGTCATTTAGCGTGCATGCGTGGTATCCCTTGTTCGTCTGTCCTGAAAGGTTATTGAGAGCAGGCCAATCATTGATGGTTACAAACAACAACGCATGTTGGTCAAATTCCTACTTATCGTGCTCATCCCACACACGTACACCTTTTCCATTCCACAGCTGTAAACTTTCTTCAACTAATGGCCTTAGGTACACATCAATGTCGTTGCCAGGTTGCTTAGGGCCTTGGATGAGCACTGGCATCATAATGAACTTCCGCTTCATGCACAACCAAGGAGGAAGGTTATATATACATAGAGTCACTGGCCAGGTGCTATGATTGCTGCTCTGCTCCCCAAAAGGATTAATGCCATCCGCGCTTAAACCAAACCATACGTTCCTTGCGTCACCTGGAAAGTCCCCCCACTTTCTCTCGATTTTTCTCCACTGCGACCGTCAGCGGGTGCTCTCAACTTCCCGTCTTTTTTGAAGTCCTCTTTGTGCCATCGCATCAACTTGGCATGCTCTTTGTTTTGGAATAGACATTTCAACCGTGGTATTATAGGAGCATACCACATCATCTTGGCAGGAACCATCTTCCTGGGGTGCTCGCCGTCAATATCACCAGGGTCATCTCGTCTGATCTTATACCGCAATCCACCGTATACCGGGCATGCGTTCAAATCCTCGTACGCACCGCGATAGAGGATGCGGTCATTAGGGCATGCATGTATCTTCTGCACCTCCAATCCTAGAGAGCATAGAACCTTCTTTGCTCCATACATACTGTCGGGCAATTCGTTATCCTTTGGAAGCTTCTTCTTCAATATTTTCAGTAGCTTCTCAAATCCGTTGTCAAATACACAATTGTCTGCCTTCCATTGCAGCAATTTCAGCGTGGTACCGAGCTTTGTGTTGCCATCTTCGCAATTAGGGTACAACCCTTTTTTGTGATCCTCTAACATGCGATCGAACTTTAACTTCTCCTTTTGACTTTCGCATTGTCTCTTTGCATCAACAATGACTCGGTGAAGATCATCATCGGGCAGATCGTCTGATTCCTCTTGATCTTCAACTTCCCTTGTTGCAGCATCACCGTATTCAGGGGGCACATAGTTGTCATCATCCTCTTCTTCTTTGTTGTCTTCCATGAAAACCCCTCTTTCTCCGTGCTTGGTCCAAACATTATAGTGTGGCATGAAACCCTTCTCAAGCAGGTGGATGTAAATGGTTTTCGTGTCAGAGAAAGACTTCGTATTCCCACAGATAGGGCATGGACAACACATAAAACCATTCTACTTGTTTGCCTCAGCCACTTCGAGAAAATAATGCACGTCCTTAATGTACTCGGAGGCGCGTCTGTCACGGTATATCCATTCCCGGTTCATCTATGTGCATTATATATAATTAAGTGTGGCAAAAACGATTATAGAACATCACGAATAGAGAAATGACCAAATTAATAGAAGTTCATCATCACATTAAATCCAAAGTACAGTAGTGATCAAATGTTATTACTGAAAAAATAAATACATAAAGTTCATACATAGTTTTCATTGAACAACATATAGCTCTTTGCTAGAGCATCTAATTAAACAATACATTGATAGTATGTAAAATATTTCAATGCAACAACATATGCGATCATAATCGCAACTAAGGTAACAATTGATCCAACGGCATAATGGTACCAAATCTCAGTATGAATGGCATATTTTTTAATCTTTCTAATCTTCAAGCGCATTTTATTCATCTTGATCTTGTGATCATCGACGATATCCGCAACATGCAACTCCAATGCCATCTTCTCCTCCTCAATTCTTTTCAATTTTTTCTTCAAGTAATCATTTTCTTTTTTCACTAAATTTAACCTCTCGACAAGAAGGTCGGTTGGAATTTCCGGTTCACATACCTCCTAGATAAAACATCTATGTCACGTTGGTCGGCATAATTGTCAAAAACACTAAATGAAACAAATAGTTATAAACGATAGTATATACCACATCCGAATCATAGACAGGACGAGGGCCGACAGGGGCGGATACCAAAACCATCACACTATATAATAACAAACAATAATAATAGTAATAAAATTATAAAAGTATCAATCTAAATCATACAAGTAAGAATTTTTTTCTTTTAGAAAGAAGATAAGAACAAGAGGCTCACCACGGTGGTGCCGGCGACGAGATCGGCGCGGGCGATCGATGGAGGTGAGGATGGGGACAGGATAGGACGGATCGCCAAACCTAGACAAATCTTGAGGAAAATGGAGTTTGGACAAGGAGTTTCGAGAGGAGAAAGCTTAAGTGTGGCTCGGTCATTTCATCGAATACCTCATGTGCATAGGAGGTGAGCTAGAGCACCACAAAGCTCTCCCACGGCCGGCCAAAAAAACATAGCAGTGCACTGCTCTGCTCGCGGGCATGGGGTATATATAGGCCTCTCTTTAGTCCCGGTTGGTGGCCAAAACCGGGACTAAAGTACCACATTTGATCCCGGTTCCAGACACCAACCGGGACTAAAGGTTGTGGGCCAGGAGCGAGGTCCATTGGTCCCAGTTTGTGTCTAGAACCGGGACCAACGGTGTCAGACGAACCGGGACTAATGGCCCTCGAGGCCCGGGCCGCCCCCCTGGCCTCATGAACCGGGACTAATGCACCCACTGGTCCCGGTTCGTAGGAGAACCGGGATTAATGCCCTTTTCAGGCCTGGTCCAGAGCCCTGTTTTATACTAGTGGGTCCTAGCCTGTAGCAGGCAGAGTGGTAGGTCATCATAGGGGATGGAGGCATCCGTCGGTGCAGCTAACTAGCTTGTCAGGAAGGTGCTGAATAAGATCGAAGGATTCAATCTGTGGACACAAACAAAGACGAACGAAGATCAGATCCATGTGGATTCACCAATGAAAAATGCCGATCAAATCCAGCGAGATCTCCTGGACACAAACGTCCACACGCCCTTTGATGAGGCTAGAAGCAAAACCAGGAGGGAGGCTAAAAACATATTCCATCTTCAGAAAGGGCCATCACCGTCTCCGCATCTCTAAACATGACACAAAGCCTAACAAAATTTGAAAAAGCATAAAAAAATGAAGCCCTGCCCACTGGAAAGAATCAAGATCCATTACATCTCCATGGCCCTGAGGCCACAGGAGACAAGGCAGAGTGATGGCGGTGCCAACAGGATGCAACAGAAACCCTAGTGCATACTTATGCGGGTCGAGGTGGTGTGTGATACTTCCAGATCATAGCGACGTGGCTAATGATTCAAAAGAGCTTAGGGCCTCTTTGATTCGCAGGATTGCAAAAACATAGGAATAGGAAAACGTAGGATTAGAATGACATGCCCATTGGATTCCTATAGGATTTGAGGGCCTCTTTGATTCAAAGGATTTTCATAGGATTTTTGAAGGATTAGAATCCTTAGAAAATTTTCCTATGTTGATCGTTTGATTCAGAGGATTGAATCCCATAGGATTTTTTCCTATGGATTTGTTTGTACTACATTTCATAGGAATTCTAGCATCCACTCTGACCTCTTGAAATCCTTTGTTTTTCCTGCGCTACAATCAAATAAAACGCTCAAAGCAAGCAAGCGCGCGGGGAGGGGGGGGGGGGGGTGAGGGGGGGGGTTGATTACGGCCATAGAGAGAGCGACAAAGACGACAAACTATGCTATTAGAAACTGAATACCTAGGTGTTAGATGCATATAATCCTCCTGGTGCAAGTCATCATTAAGAAAGGCATTTTTAACGTCAAGCTGAGACACAAACCAATGGCGAAAAGAGGCTGTCGGTGTCAAAACCGGCAGTTCTCGGGTAGGGGGTCCTGAACTGTGCGTCTGAGGATCAAATGTAATGATAACCCGCAAGTATAGGGTATCGCAATAGTTTTCAAGGGTAGAGTATTCAACCCAAATTTATTGATTCGACACAAGGGGAGCCAAAGAATATTCTCAAGTATTAGCAGTTGAGTTGTCAATTCAACCACACCTGGATAACTTAGTATCTGCAGCAAAGTATTTTGTAGCAAAGTAGTATGAAAGTAACGATAACGATAGCAGAAGTAACAGTAGCAGTTTTGTAGTAATTGTAACAGTGGCAATGGCAAAGTAACTAAGCAAAGCACAATATGTGAAAAGCTCGTAGGCATTGGATCAGTGATCGATTATTATGTCGGATGCGATTCCTCATGTAATAGTTATAACATAGGGTGACATAGAACTAGCTCCAGTTCATCAATGTAATGTAGGCATGTATTCCGAATATAGTCATACGTGCTTATAGAAAAGAACTTGCATGACATCTTTTGTCCTACCCTCCCGTGGCAGCGGGGTCCTAATGGAAACTAAGGGATATTAAGGCCTCCTTTTAATAGAGAACCGGACCAAAGCATTAATACTTAGTGAATACATGAACTCCTCAAACTACGGTCATCACCGGTAAGTATCCCGATTATTGTCACTTCGGGGTTAACGGATCATAACACATAATAGGTGACTATAGACTTGCAAGATAGGATCAAGAACTCACATATATTCATGATAACATAATAGGTTCAGATATGAAATCATGGCACTCGGGCCCTAGTGACAAGCATTAAGCATAGCGAAGTCATAGCAACATCAATCTCAGAACATAGTGGATACTAGGGATCAAACCCTACCAAAACTAACTTAATTACATGGTAAATCTCATCCAACCCATCACCGTCCAGCAAGCCTATGATGGAATTACTCACGCACGGCGGTGAGCATCATGAAATTGGTGAGGATGGTTGATGATGACGATGGCGACGGATTTCCCTCTCCGGAGCCCCGAACGGACTCCAGATCAGCCCTCCCGAGAGGTTTAAGGGCTTGGCGGCGGCTCCGTATCGTAAAATGTGATGAACCCTTCTTCTCTTATTTTTTTTCTCCGCGAAAGCAAATATATGGAGTTGGAGTTGAGGCCGATGGACGTCTAGGGGGCCCACGAGGCAGGGGGCGCGCCATAGGGGAGGGGGCGCGTGCCCACCCTCGTGGCTAGGGTGTGGGCCCCTGACGTTAATTCTTTCGCCAGTATTTTTTACTAATTCTGAAAAGTGCCTGCGTGGATTTGTAGGTCATTCTGAGAACTTTTATTTCTGCACAAAAATAACACCATGGCAGTTCTGCTGAAAACAACGTCAGTTCGGGTTAGTTCCATTCAAATCATGCAAGTTAGAGTCCAAAACAAGGGCAACAATGTTTGGAAAAGTAGAAACGGCGGAGACGTATCAACTCCCTCAAGCTTAAACCTTTGCTTGTCCTCAAGCAATTCAGTTGATAAACTGAAAGTGATAAAGAAAAACTTTTACAAACTCTGTTTGCTCTTGTTGTTGTAAATATGTAAAGCTAGCATTCAAGTTTTCAGCAAAGATTATTACTAACCACATTCACAATAACACTTAGGTCTAATGTTTACTCATATCAATGGCATAATCAACTACCGAGCAATAATAATAAAACTCGGATGACAACACTTTCTCAAAACAATCATAATATGATATAACAAGATGGTATCTCGCTAGCCCTTTCTGAAATCGCAAAACATATATGTAGAGCACCTTTAAAGATCAAGGACTGACTAAGCATTGTAATTCATGGTAAAAGAGATCCAGTCATAGTCATACCCAATATAAACTAATTGTAATGCATGCAAATGACAGCGGTGCTCTCCAGCAGGTGCTTTTAATAAGACGGTGATAACTCAACATAAAAGTAAATAGATAGGCCCTTCGCAGAGGAAAGCAGGGATTTGTAGAGGTGCCAGAGCTCGATTTTTAAGACAGAGATAATAGCATTTTGAGCGGTATACTTTCACTGTCAACATAACAACTATGAGATCTCGATATCTTCCATGCTACAAACATTATAGGTGGTTCCCAAACAGAATGTTAAAGTTTTATACTCCCCCTCCACCAACTAGCATCAATCCATGGCTTGCCCGAAACAATGAGTGCCTCCAACTAACAACAATCCTGGGGAGTTTTGTTTAATTATTTTGATTTGATTTGAGCATGGGACTGGACATCCCGATGACCAGCCATTTTCTCGTGAATGAGTAGCGGAGTCCACTCCTCTTGAGAATAACCAGCCTAGCATGGAAGATACAGACAATCCTAGTTATACATGAGCTGTTCGAGCATACAAAACATAATTTCATTTGAAGGTTTGGAGTTTGGTACATACAAATTTACTTCGAACGGCAGGTAGATATCGCATCTAGGAAGGTATGGTGGACTCATATGGAATAACTTTGGGGTTCATGGAGTTTGGATGCACAAGCAGTATTCCCGCTTAGTACAAGTGAAGGCTAGAAAAGACTGGGAAGCGACCAACTGAGAGAGTGACAATAGTCATGAATATGCATTAAAATTAATAGACACTGAGTGCAAGCATGAGTAGGATATAATCCACCATGAACATAAATATCGTGAAGGCTATGTTGATTCTTTTTCAACTACATGCGTGAACATGTGCCAAGTCGAGTCACTCAATTCATTCAAAGGAGGATACCACCCTACTATACCACATCACAACCATTTTAATAGCATGTTGGCACACAAGGTAAACCATTATAACTCATAGCTAATTAAGCATGGCATAAGCAACTACAATCTCTAATTGTCATTGCAAACATGTTTATTCATAACAGGATGAATCAGGAACGATTAGCTAATCATATTTACAAAAAACAAGAGAGGTCGAGTTCATACCAACTCCTCTTATCCCAATAATTTCATCAGATAGCATCGTTATTGCCTTTCACTTACACGACCGAACGGTGTTGATAATAATAATAGTGCACGTGAATTGGACTAAGCTGGAATCTGCAAGCATTCATTTCAAGAGAGAAGGCAAAGTAATATGGGCTCTTGGTTAAGATAAATCAATTATGCATATGAGATCCACTTAGACATTTTCATTATGGTCTTCTTCTCTCGACCCCCGAAGGAAAAGAAAAGAAATAATACTATTTACACGGGAAAGCTCCCAACAAGCAAAAAGAAGAACACGATTTTTTTTGAGGTTTTCTTTTAATTATTACTACTACAGGCATGGAAATTAAACTAACTATTTTTTTTGGTTTTTTGTAAGGTTTATCTGACACACAAGAAGAAAGCAAGAAAATGAATTAAACTAGCATGGATAGTACAATGAAAGAGTATGAGTGAGGGAGTCCTGGATTAGGTTGTATCCGGACAGCCGGACTATATACATCGTCCGGACTATTGAAGCGTGGAGATACAAGACTCAAGACTCCGGCCCGTGTCCGGATGGGACTCTCCTTTGCGTGGAAGACAAGCTTGGCGATCCGGATATTTTATTTCCTTCCTTGTAACCGACTCCATGTAAACCCTAGCCCTCTCCGGTGTCTATATAAACCGGAGAGGATGGTCCTTAGAAGGCCGATCACAATTACAATCATACCATCATAGGCTAGCTCTTAGGGTTTAGCCTCTACGACCTCGTGGTAGATCTACTCTTGTACTACTCATATCTTCAATATTAATCAAGCAGGAAGTAGGGTTTTACCTCCATCGAGAGGGCCCAAACCTGGGTAAACATTGTGTCCCTTGCTTCCTGTTACCATCAGCCTAAGACGCACAGATCGGGACCCCCTACCCGAAATCCGCCGGTTTTGACACTGATATTGGTGCTTTCATTGAGAGTTCCTCTGTGTCGTCGCTTCGAGGCTTGGTGGCATCTTCAATCTCTAAGGACACGGTCGAGGGGGAGACTTTTCTCCCCGGACAGATCTTTGTGTTCGGCAGCTTCGCACTGCGGGCCAATTCGCTTGGTCATCTGGAGCAGATCGACAGCTACGCCCCTGGCCACTAGATCAGGTTCAAAACTTGAACTACACGGCGGATATTCGCGGAGACTTGATCTTCGACGGATTCGGCCTGTTGGAAATATGCCCTAGAGGCAATAATAAATTAGTTATTATTATATTTCCCTGTTCATGATAATCGTTTATTATCCATGCTATAATTGTATTGATAGGAAACTCAGATACATGTGTGGGTACATAGACAACACCATGTCCCTAGTAAGCCTCTAGTTGACTAGCTCGTTGATCAATAGATGGTTACAGTTTCCTGACCATGGACATTGGATGTTGTTGATAACGGGATCACATCATTAGGAGAATGATGTGATGGACAAGACCCAATCCTAAGCCTAGCACAAAGATTGTAGTTCGTATGCTAAAGCTTTTCTAATGTCAAGTATCTTTTCCTTAGACCATGAGATTGTGCAACTCCCGGATACCGTAGGAATGCTTTGGGTGTACCAAACGTCACAACGTGACTGGGTGGCTATAAAGGTGCACTACAGGTATCTCCGAAAGTGTCTGTTGGGTTGGCACGAATCGAGACCGGGATTTGTCACTCCGTGTAAACGGATAGGTATCTCTGGGCCCACTCGGTAGGACATCATCATAATGTGCACAATGTGACCAAGGGGTTGATCACGGGATGATGTGTTACAGAACGAGTAAAGAGACTTGCCGGTAACGAGATTGAACAAGGTATCGGGATACCTACGATCGAATCTCGGGCAAGTACAATACCGCTAGACAAAGGGAATTGTATACGGGATCGATTGAGTCCTTGACATCGTGGTTCATCCGATGAGATCATCGTGGAACATATGGGAGCCAACATGGGTATCCAGATCCCGCTGTTGGTTATTGACCGGAGAACGTCTCGGTCATGTCTGCATGTCTCCCGAACCCGTAGGGTCTACACACTTAAGGTTCGGTGATGCTAGGGTTATAAAGGAAGCTTGTATGTGGTTACTGAATGTTGTTCGGAGTCCCGGATGAGATCCCGGACGTCACGAGGAGTTCCGGAATGGTCCGGAGGTAAAGATTTATATATGGGAAGTCCTGTTTTGGTCACAGGAAAAGTTTCGGGGTTTATCGGTAATGTACCGGGACCACCGGAGGGGTCCGGGGGTCCACCGGGGGGGGGGCCATGGGCCCCAGAGCCATACATGGGCCAAGTATGAGAGGGCACCAGCCCCTAGGTGGGCTAGGGCGCCTCCCACCATGGCCCATGCGCCTAGAAGGGGAGAGGGGGCAAACCCTAAGGGCAGATGGGCCCTAAGGCCCATACTCCCTGCGCCTCCCTCTCCTCCCCCCTTGTGGCCGCCACCCATAGATGGGTTTGGGGCTGCCGCCCCTCTAGGGGTGGGAACCCTAGAGGGGGCGCACCCTCCTCCCCTTCCCCTATATATATGAGGCCTAGGGGCTGCCCAATACACGCGATCTGATCTCTGCCTGTTGGTGCAGCCCTCCCTCTCATTCTCCTCATATCTCGCGGTGCTTGGCGAAGCCCTGCTGGATTGCCACGTTCCTCCACCACCACCACGCCGTTGCGCTGCTGCTGGATGGAGTCTTCCTCAACCTCTCCCTCTCTCCTTGCTGGATCAAGGCGTGGGAGACGTCACCGGGCTGTACGTGTGTTGAACGCGGAGCTGCCGTCCGTTCGGCACTAGGATCTCCGGTGATTTGGATCACGACGAGTACGACTCCTTCAACCCCGTTCTCATGAACGCTTCCGCTTAACGATCTACAAGGGTATGTAGATGCACTCTCCTTCCCTCGTTGCTAGTTTCTCCATAGATAGATCTTGGTGACACGTAGGAAAATTTTGAATTTCTGCTACGTTCCCCAACAGTGGCATCATGAGCTAGGTCTATTGCGTAGATTCTTTGCACGAGTAGAACACAAAGTAGTTGTGGGCGTTGATGTTGTTCAATATGCTTACCGTTACTAGTCCAATCTTGTTTCGACGGTATTGTGGGATGAAGCGGCCCGGACCGACCTTACACGTACTCTTATGTGAGACAGGTTCCACCGACTGACATGCACTTGGTGCATAAGGTGGCTAGCGGGTGCCAATCTCTCCCACTTTAGTCGGAACGGATTCGATGAAAGGGTCCTTATGAAGGGTAAATAGCAATTGGCATATCACGTTGTGGTTTTGCGTAGGTAAGAAACGTTCTTGCTAGAAACCCATAACTGCCACGTAAAACATGCAAACAACAATTAGAGGACGTCTAACTTGTTTTTGCAGGGTATGCTATGTGATGTGATATGTGATGTATGAGATTGATCATGTTCTTGTAATAGGATTCACGACTTGCATGTCGATGAGTATGACAACCGGCAGGAGCCATAGGAGTTGTCTTTATTTATTGTATGACCTGCGTGTCATTAAACAACGCCATGTAATTACTTTACTTTATTGCTAACCGATAGCCATAGTAGTATAAGTAATAGTTGGCGAGACAACTTCATGAAGACATGATGATGGAGATCATGGTGTCATGCCGGTGACGATGATGATCATGGAGCCCCGAAGATGGAGATCAATGGAGCTATATGATATTGGCCATATCATGTCACTACTATATAATTGCATGTGATGTTTATTATGTTTATGCATCTTGTTTACTTAGAACGACGGCAGTAAATAAGATGATCCCTTACAACAATTTCAAGAAGTGTTCTCCCCTAACTGTGCACCGTTGCTAAAGTTCGTCGCTTCTAAGCACCACGTGATGATCGGGTGTGATGGATTCTTACGTTCACATACAACGGGTGTAAGACAGATTTACACACGCGAAACACTTAGGGTAAACTTGACGAGCCTAGCATGTACAGACATGGCCTCGGAACACAGAGACCGAAAGGTCGAGCATGAGTCGTATAGTAGATACGATCAACATGAAGATGTTCACCGATGATGACTAGTCCGTCTCACGTGATGATCGGACACGGCCTAGTTGACTCGGATCATGTAATCACTTAGATGACCAGAGGGATGTCTATCTGAGTGGGAGTTCATAAGATGAACTTAATTATCTTGAACATAGTCAAAAGACCTTTTGCAAATTATGTCGTAAGCTCGCGCTTTAGTTCCACTGTTTAGATATGTTCCTAGAGAAAATATAGTTGAAAGTTGAAAGTAGCGATTATGCGGACAGTAGAAAGCTTATGTCCTTAATGCACTGCTCAGTGTGCTGAACCCCAAACGTCGTTTGTGGATGTTGCGAACATCGGACATACACGTCTTGATAACTACGTGATAGTTCAGTTAAACGGTTTAGAGTTGAGGCACCAAAGACGTTTTTCGAAACGTCGCGGAACATATGAGATGTTTCGAGGGCTGAAATTGGGATTTCAGGCTCGTGCCCACGTCAAGAGGTATGAGACCTCTGACGATTTTCTTAGCCAGCAAACTAAGGGAGAAAAGCTCAACCGTTGAGCTTGTGATCAGATTGTCTGAGTGCAATAATCACTTGAATCGAGTGGGAGTTGATCTTCCAGATGAGAGAGTGATGTTTCTCCAAAAATCATTGCCACCAAGCTGCTAGAGCTTCGTGATGAACTATAACATATCAAGGATAGAGATGATGATCCTTGAGGTATTCGCGTTGTTTAACATCGCGAAAGTAAAAATCAAGAAGGAGCATCAATTATTGATGGTTGGTGAAACCACTAGTTTCAAGAAGGGCAAGGGCAAGAAGGGACACCTCATGAAATGGCAAATCAGTTGCTGCTCCAGTGAAGAAACCCAAGGTTGAACCCAAACCCGAGACTAAGTGCTTCTGCAATAAGGGGAACAGCCACTAGAGCAGCATTACCCTAGATACTTGGTAGATAAGAAGGCTGGCAAGGTCGATAGAAGTATATTGGATATACATTATGTTATTGTGTATTTTACTAGTACTCCTAGTAGCACCAGGGTATTAGATACCGGTTCGGTTGCTAAGTGTTAGTAACTCGAAATAAAAGGCTACGGAATAAACGGAGACTAGCTAAAGGAGAGCTGACGATAGTGTTTCCAATTTTGATGTGATCAAACATCGCACGCTCCCTCTATCATCAAGATTAGTATTAAACCAGAATAATTATCATTTGGTGTTTGCGTTGAGCATAGACATGATTGGATTATGTCTGTCGCAATACGGTTATTCATTTAAGGAGAATAATGGTTACTCTATTTATTTGAATAATACCTTTGATGGTCTTGCACCTAAATAAATGGTTTATTGAATCTCGATCGTAGTGATACACATTTTCATGCCAAAAGTATAAGATAGTAATGATAGTACCACTTACTTGTGGCACTGCCATGTAAGTCATATTGGTGTAAAACGCATGAAGAAGCTCCATGTTGATGGATCTTTGGACTCACTCGTTTTTGAAAAGTTTGAGACACGCAAACCATGTCTATTGGTGTATACGCATGAAGAAACTCCATGCAGATGGATCGTTTGGACTCACTTGATTTTGAATCACTTGAGATATGCAAATCATACCACATGGGCAAGATGACTGAAAAGCCTCGGTTTCAGTAAGATGGAACAAGGTAGCAACCTATTGGAAGTAACACATTTTGATGTGTGCAGTCCAATGAGTGCTGAGGCATGCAGTGAATATCGTTATGTTCTGACTTCACAGATGATTCGAGTAGATGTTGAGTATATTTACTTGATGAAACACAAGTCTGAATTATTGAATGGTTCAAGTAATTTCAGAGTGAAGTTGAAGATCATCGTGACAAGAGGATAAAATGTCTATGATATGATCATAGAGATGAGTATCTGAGTTACGAGTTTTGGCACACAATTAAGACATAGTGGAAATTGTTTCACAATTAGTACCGCCTGAAACACCATAGTGTGATGGTGTGTCCGAACATCATAGTTGCACCCTATTAGATATGGTGCGTACCATGATGTCTCTTATCGAATTACCACTGTCGTTCATGGGTTAGGCATTAGAGACAACCGCACTCACTTTAATAGGGCACCAAGTAATTCCGTTGAGACGACACCGTATGAACTATGGTTTAGAGAAACCTAAGCTGTCGTTTCTTAAAGGTTTGGGGCTGCGACGCTTATGTGAAAAGTTTCAGGTTGATAAGCTTGAACCCAAAGCGGACAAAATGCATCTTCATAGGACACCCAAAACAGTTGGGTATACCTCCTAATTTAGATCCGGAAACAATAGGGATTGTTTCTTGAATCAGGTCCTTTCTCGAGGAAAAGTTCGTCTCGAAAGAATTGAGTGGGAGGATGGTGGAGACTTGATGAGGTTAATGAACCGTCACTTCAACTAGTGTGTAGCAGGGCACAGGAAGTTGTTCCCATGGCACCTACACCAATTGAAGTAGAAGCTTATGATAGTGATCATGAAGTTTCGGATCAAGTCACTAACGTACCTCGTAGGGTGACAAGGATGCGTAGTACTTCAGAGTGGTACGCAATCCTGTCTTAGAGGTCATGTTGCTAGACAACAATGAACCTACGAGCTATGGAGAAGCGATGGTGGGCCCGGATTCCGACGAATGGCTCGAGGCCATAAAATCCGAGAACGGATCCATGACTTTGGAAGAAATACTTGATGGTCGTAAGGCCATTGGGTACGGATGGATTTTAAAAGGAAGACAGACAATGATGGTAAGAATTACCATTAGGAAAGCTTGACTTGTCGTTAAGATGTTTTCCGACAAGTTCAAGGAGTTGATTACGGTGAGGTTTTCTCACTCGTAGCGATGCTAAGAGTCTGTTGGAATTGGATTAGCAGTTACTGCATGATTGATGAAATCTTGCAGATAGGATGTCAAAACATTGTTTCCTCGACGTTATACTTGAGGAAAGGTTGTATGTGATACAACCAGAAGGTTTTGTCAATCCTGAAAGATGCTAACAAGTATGCGAAGCTCCAGCTGTCCTTCTAAGGACTGGAGTAAGCATCTCGGAGTTGGAATATACGCTTTGATGAGATGATCAAAGATTTTGGGTCTATACCAAGTTTATGAGAAACTTGTATTTCCAAAGAAGTGAGTGGGAGCACTATAGAATTTCTGATAAGTATATGTTGTTGATCAGAAATGATGTAGAATTTCTGGAAAGCATATAGGGTTATTTGAAAAGTGTTTTTCAATAGAAAACCTGGATTAAGCTACTTGAACATTGAGCATCGAGATCTATAAGGATAGATCAAAATGCTTAATAATACTTTCAAATGAGCACATACCTTGACATGATCTTGAAAGTGTTCAAGATGGATCAGTCAAAGAAGGAGTTCTTGCCTGAGTTGTAAGGTATGAATTAAGAGTTAAAGCTCGACCACGGCAGAAGAGAGAGAAAGGACGAAGGTCGTTCCCTATGCTTCAGACATAGGCTCTATAGTATGCTATGCTGTGTACCGCACGGGAAGTGTGCCTTGCCATGAGTCAGTCAAGGGGTATAAGAATGATCCAGGAATGGATCATTGGACATCGGTCAAAATTGTCCTTGGAGTAAATAAGGACATGTTTCTCGATTATGGAGGTAATAAAGAGTTCGGCATAAGGGGTTACATCGATGCAAGCTTTAACACCTATCCGAGTGACTCTGAGTAGCAAACCGGATACGTATAGTGGAGCAACCATTTGGAATAGATCCAAGTGGAGCGTGGAAGCAGCGTTTACAATGTGACCTAGAAATTTGCAAAGCACACACGGATCTGAAAGGTTCAGACCCGTTGACTAAAAACCTCTCTCACAAGCAAAACATGATCAAACCTGAAAACTCATTGAGTCTTAATCACATGATGATGTGAACTAGTTTACAGACACTAGTAAACTCTTTGGATGTTGGTCACATGGCAATGTGACCCATCAGCGTTAATCACATGACGATGTGAACTAGATTATTGACTCTACTGCAAGTGGGAGACTGTTGGAAATATGCCCTAGAGGCAATAATAAATTAGTTATTATTATATTTCCCTGTTCATGATAATCGTTTATTATCCATGCTATAATTGTATTGATAGGAAACTCAGATACATGTGTGGGTACATAGACAACACTATGTCCCTAGTAAGCCTCTAGTTGACTAGCTCGTTGATCAATAGATGGTTACAGTTTCCTGACCATGGACATTGGATGTCGTTGATAACGGGATCACATCATTAGGAGAATCATGTGATTAACAAGACCCAATCCTAAGGCTAGCACAAAGATCGTAGTTCGTATGCTAAAGCTTTTCTAATGTCAAGTATCTTTTCCTTAGACCATGAGATTTTGCAACTCCCGGATACCGTAGGAATGCTTTGGGTGTACCAAACGTCACAACGTGACTGGGTGGCTATAAAGGTGCACTACAGGTATCTCCGAAAGTGTCTGTTGGGTTGGCACGAATCGAGACTGGGATTTGTCACTCCGTGTAAACGGAGAGGTATCTCTAGGCCCACTCGGTAGGACATCATCATAATGTGCACAATGTGACCAAGGGGTTGATCACGGGATGATGTGTTACGGAACGAGTAAAGAGACTTGCCGGTAACGAGATTGAACAAGGTGTCGGGATACCGACGATCGAATCTCGGGCAAGTACAATACCGCTAGACAAAGGGAATTGTATACGGGATCGATTGAGTCCTTGACATCGTGGTTCATCCGATGAGATCATCGTGGAACATATGGAGCCAACATGGGTATCCAGATCCCGCTGTTGGTTATTGACCGGAGAACGTCTCGGTCATGTCTGCATGTCTCCCGAACCCGTAGGGTCTACACACTTATGGTTCGGTGACGCTAGGGTTATAAAGGAAGCTTGTATGTGGTTACTGAATGTTGTTCGGAGTTCCGGATGAGATCCCGGACGTCATGAGGAGTTCCGGAATGGTCTGGAGGTAAAGATTTATATATGGGAAGTCCTGTTTTGGTCACCGGAAAAGTTTCGGGGTTTATCGGTAATGTACCGGGACCACCGGAGGGGTCCGGGGGTCCACCGGGGGGGGCATGGGCCCCAGAGGCATACATGGGCCAAGTATGAGAGGGCACCAGCCCCTAGGTGGGCTAGGGCGCCTCCCACCATGGCCCATGCGCCTAGAACGGGAGAGGGGGCAAACCCTAAGGGCAGATGGGCCCTAAGGCCCATACTCCCTGCGCCTCCCTCTCCTCCCCCCTTGTGGCCGCCACCCATAGATGGGTTTGGGGCTGCCGCCCCTCTAGGGGTGGGAACCCTAGAGGGGGCGCACCCTCCTCCCCTTCCCCTATATATATGAGGCCTAGGGGCTACCCAATACACGCGATCTGATCTCTGCCTGTTGGTGCAGCCCTCCCTCTCATTCTCCTCATATCTCGCGGTGCTTGGCGAAGCCCTGCTGGATTGCCATGCTCCTCCACCACCACCACGCCGTTGCGCTGCTGCTGGATGGAGTCTTCCTCAACCTCTCCCTCTCTCCTTGCTGGATCAAGGCGTGGGAGACGTCACCGGGCTGTACGTGTGTTGAACGTGGAGGTGCCGTCCGTTCAGCCCTAGGATCTCCGGTGATTTGGATCACGATGAGTACGACTCCTTCAACCCCGTTCTCATGAACGCTTCCGCTTAACGATCTACAAGGGTATGTAGATGCACTCTCCTTCCCTCGTTGCTAGTTTCTCCATAGATAGATCTTGGTGACACGTAGGAAAATTTTGAATTTCTGCTACGTTCCCCAACACGGCCCTGTGCCAGGAGCGCCGGACAGTCACGACGAGCACGGCCTAGACGTGATGTCGGACAATGCTCGGGACATCACCCCTGCAGTGGCCCCGGATCTAAATCCGGAGCAGGTTGTGTTGCCCAAGGACGGAAGGGTAGACCCCGCCCCGCAGGCCGCACACTCATTGGCGGTAGAGCCGAGCACAGGTCTCACCTCTGGGGAGGCCTGTAACCCCGGGCCCCCGGACTCGTATCCGGTTGTTGGTTCCGGTCCGCACACTCTCGAGCCAGCCGAGCCAGGTTGGGCTCCGGTAATGGAGTTTACCGCTGCGGACATCTTTCAGCACTCGCCCTTTGGCGACATGCTGAACTCATTAAAGTCTCTCTCTTTGTCAGGAGGCTCTGGGCCAAACTATGTCCGGCTTGAGTGGGAAGCAGGTGACGAAGGAATTCGCTGCCCACCCACCACCCACTTCATTGCGACGGTCGATGATTTAGCCGACGTGCTTGACTTCGACTCCGAAGACATGGACGGTATGGACAACGATGCAGGAGACGTACAGGAGCCACCGCTCACAGGGCGATGGACCGCCACCTCTTCATATGATATATATATGGTGGACACTCCGAAATAAACCAATGGTGATGAGGCAACGGAGGATAACCCCTCCAGGAAGAAAGCAAAGCATGGGCGTCGCCAGCGCCGCTCCAAGCCCCGCCAAGGCAATACCGGCATCAGAGACGAAAACAATCCGGACGGTGCCGACGATGAATACAACCCCGAGTAGCCCGCCTTCGAGGAGGCCGAGCAAGAAGATGGGCAGGAGAGCCCAGACGAACATCCGATGGACGGGTATCCGGAGGAGGACAACTACATGCCCTCCTCCGAAGACGAGATTAGCCTCGGCGACGACGAGTTTGGCGTGCCCGAGGACCCCGCGGAGCAGGAGCACTTCAAGCGCCGGCTTATTGCCACTGCGAGAAGCCTGAGGAAGAAACAGCAGCAGCTTCAAGCTGATCAAGACCTGCTCACAGATAGATGGACAGAAGTCCTGGCAACCGAGGAATATGGACTCGAGCGCCACACGGCTGACCAGCCGCCTCGAGGTCGGGATAAAACGGCATATCAGACCGAATACCAGCCTGCACCCCTGCGCCAGTTTACTACGGCCCGGGGCAATACTCAGGACCTGCGCGATAGACTGGATAACACCGCAGGACAACCAAGATCGATCTACGGATCACGGGGGCGCGCTGCAGCACATAAGGATGACCGCCATACCGGATACACTAACAGCAAATCCGGCCGGGCCAAACATAACCAGGCAGACGCAGCTGGACTGCGTCGCGACATAGCCCGGCACAGAGGCGCCGCACACCCCCTCTGGTTCACCGATGAAGTGATGGATCATGAATTCCCAGAAGGGTTCAAACCCGTAAACATCGAATCATACGATGGCACAACAGACCCCGCGGTATGGATCGAAGATTTCCTTCTCCACATCCACATGGCCCGCGGAGACGATCTACATGCCATCAAGTATCTTCCCCTTAAGCTCAAAGGACCCGCCCGGCACTAGCTAAACAGCCTGCCCGCAAATTCCATTGTCAGTTGGGAAAACCTGGAAGACGCATTTCTTCACAACTTCCAAGGCACATATGTGCGACCTTCGGATGTCGTTGACTTGAGCCACATTACTCAACAGCCCGGAGAATCAGCCAGGAAATTCTGGACTCGGTTCCTAACTAAAAAGAACCAAATAGTTGACTGTCTGGACGCCGAAGCCCTGGCGGCCTTCAAGCATAATATCCGTGATGAGTGGCTCGCCCGACACCTCGTCCAGGAGAAACCCAAGTCCATGGCAGCTCTCACGACACTAATGACTCGCTTTTGCATGGGCGAGGACAGCTGGTTGGCTCGTAGCAGCACTACACCCCATTCTGGCACTTCAGATGTCCGTGACAATAATGGCAAGCTACGACACAATAGACACAAGCGACGGAACAACGGCGACAACACCGAAGACACGGCGGTCAATGCCGGATTCAGCGGATCCAAATCCAGTCAGCGGAAGAAGCCATTCAAAAGAAACAATCAGGGACCGTCCAGTCTAGACCGTATACTGGAGCGCTCGTGCCAAATTCATGGCACCCCGGACAAGCCAGCCAACCACACCAATAGAGACTGCTGGGTATTTAAACAGGCCGGCAAAAAAACACCGAAAACAAGGACAAGGGGCTGCACAGCGACGATGACGAGGAGCCCCAGCGTCCGAACACGGGGGGAGAGAAGAACCCCCCCCCAGGTGAAAACGGTCAACATGATCTACGGCACTCACATCCCCAAGCGGGAACGAAAGCGAGCACTACGGGACGTCTACGCGATGGAGCCAGTCGTCCCCAAATTCAACCCATGGTCAGCTTATCCGATCACCTTTGATCATAGGGATCACCCTATTAGCATCAGTCACGGTGGCTCAGCCGCATTGGTTCTAGACCCAATCATAGACGGATTTCACCTCACAAGAGTCCTTATGGACGGAGGCAGCAGCCTGAACCTGCTCTATCAGGACACAGTGTGCAAAATGGGCATCGACCCTTCAAGTATTAAGCCCACCAAAACCACATTTAAAGGTGTAATTCCTGGAGTAGAGGCCCTTTGTACGGGCTCTATAACATTAGAAGTGGTCTTCGTATCTCCGGATAACTTCCGAAGCGAAGAGTTAATCTTTGATATCGTCCCTTTCCGTAGTGGTTACCACGCACTGCTCGGACGAACTGCATTCGCTAGATTCAATGCGGTACCACACTATGCATACCTCAAGATCAAGATGCTAGGCCCGCGCAGGGTCATAACAGTCAACGGAAACATGGACCGCTCTCTCCATAGAGAAGAGCATACTGCAGCCCTTGCAGCAGAAGTACAATGCAGCCTCCTTCGGCAAACCACCAATCCGGCGACGACAACCTCAAGCTCCGTCAAGCGAGGTCGGAACACCCTGCAACAGGATCACCAGGCACGCCAAGAGCATGACTAGCAGTCCGGCCTCCGCTCAAATCCCACCAAAGCAGCATTCGTGCCACGCGTACACAATTACACACTCAAAATACCATGGGCACATGCAGAGGCGCAATAGTGGCTCAGTCAACAGTGCGGTATCGCCGCCACACACTTCGTAACCTTTCCTTTTACCTTTCAGGATATTGCTTTAGCGCAGCCTCTTCAGAAGAGCCGGATTGTCGGACTTACATAGGAGAGAAAACCAAGGAGGCAACAGGCTTTGCGCACAGAAGGAAATACCCAGGTGGAATCTATTTACGATCATTATACCTGCTTTATCTATCTGTACGTAGCCTGCCCCCGGATAGGATATGTCAAATAATCCTATTTATCTCCGCTTAATGCATCCATTGTAAACATACGCTTAAACGTATTAATCATCAATGGGAGATCATATATAGCGTCACCTTATTATTCTTATTTGAGCATTTTTTCCTACAAATGTTTATTTGATATTGCATCCGTACACATTGGTACGTTCAGTTTGCCAGGGGCTTCTTATGGCGCCCCATAATACGGCAAGACAAGTCTGAACACTTTCAACAGTGCGGTACCCCGAACTTATAGCATTATATGCATCAGCACCGAATCATGTCTTGGGTCTAAAGTTGGGATAGCCCGGCTCCCTTGTTTTGGTGCCTTACGTTCCGTTATATCGGCTAAGGTAGCACAGGGAGAACTACTGCGATTGTGTCCCGGTTCTTCCGGACGAGCACCTTAATGGAGAAAGCCGAAAACTGACCGGCATGATGTGGCGAGAGCTGGTCGCTGTTCGAGAGGTCTTAAAATCCTTAAAGATTTTTCCGCTTTAGGCGATAATTCGGCTTCGTCCGATCTAGGCGTATATAGCGCCCCAATTCGGCCTTCCGGATTCTAGGGGCTTCGCCGAAATTTAAAATTGTAGACTTCTATGGCTAAGTGAAGGTTATAAAGCCGCATAGTCTAATTGCCTTGTTCGCTGCGCTGGACACCTCCTTAAGGGACCAAACATTTGGATAAAGAGTGTCCGGGCTTTCCACGAACACCCCAGTACTAGTTACATGGGGGTGGAAGCCGACGACTGGCCTACTTTCAGAATTTGATAGACAACCGCATAGAAGGTAATATTTTAAATAACAAAAGCGCTACATGCTACCTCTTGAGCACTGCGTTGGATTTCCCCGAAGAGGAGAGGATGATGCAGTAAAGTAGCGTAAGTATTTCCCTCAGTTTTTGAGAACCAAGGTATCAATCCAGTAGGAGACCACGCACAAGTCCCTCATACCTACACAAAACGATAGCAACTCGCAACCAACGCTTAGGGGTTGTCAATCCCTTCACGGTCACTTACGAGAGTGAGATCTGATAGAGATAATATTTTTGGTATTTTTGATAGATAGATGCAAAGTAAAAAGTAAAAGGGAAAGTAAAACAAAGCATGTAAATAAAGTGATATAGATTGATATGATGAGAATAGACCCGGGGGCCATAGGTTTCACTAGTGTCTTCTCTCAAGAGCATAAGTATTCTACGATGTGTGAACAAATTACTGTTGAGCAATTGATAGAATTGAGCATAGTTATGAGTATATCTAGGCAATGTATATAGGCATCACGTCCAAAACAAGTAGATCGAAACAATTCTGCATCTACTACTATTACTCCACTCATCGACCGCTATCCAGCATGCATCTAGAGTATTAAGTAAAAATAGAGTAACACCATCTTGTAGAGGGATAAATTCATGCAATATGATAAAAACCCCATCTTGTTATCCTCGATGGCAACAATACAATACGTGCCTTGCAACTCTTTCTGTCACTGAGTAAGGACACCGCAAGATTGAACCCAAAGCTAAGCACTTCTCCCATTGCAAGAACTACCAATCTAGTTGGCCAAACCAAAAAGATAATTCGAAGAGACTTGCAAAGATAACTCAATCATACATAAAAGAATTCAGAGAAGAATCAAATATTTTCCATAGATAATACTGGATCATAAACCCACAATTCATCGGTCTCAACAAACACACCGCAAAAAGAAGATTACATCGAATAGATCTCCACGAGAGAGGGGGAGAACATTGTATTGAGATCTAAAAAGAGAGAAGAAGCCATCTAGCTAATAACTATGGACCCGAAGGTCTGAAGTAAACTACTCACACTTCATCGGACTAGGGAGTAGGGTCCAAGTCTCTGGCACTGCTTGGAGTAGGGTCCAAGTCTCCTGGATCACGTTCGGTTGGAAAATCACGATCCCGAAGGTTCATTCCGTTTGGACTCTGTTTGATATTCTGTTTCTTCGAAATACTGAAAAAGGCAAAAAACATCAATTCTAGGCTGGGCCTCCGGTTAATAGGTTAATCCCAAAAGTAATATAAAAGTGGAAAATAAAGCCCAATATAGTCCAAAACAGTAGACAAAGTAGCATGGAGTAATCAAAAATTATAGATACGTTGGAGATGCACTACATAGCGCAAGTAACTTCGTCTTTAAATTACAAACATGACAGAAGTGAATTCATTCAAAAATTATGTCCTTGGCACATTCATCGGCCATAAGGCGAGCGCCCTTCATAACGCCATCATAATACTTCTCCGGATAGCGATGCGCCATGCCCTCCGGCGGCCCATCCTTCACCAGCTTCTCTGCATCCAGCTTGCCCCAATGCGCCTTCGCACGGGCAAAGGCCCGGCGGGCACCCTCAATGCAAATGGATCGCTTGATGACTTCCAGTCGCGGACAGGCATCCACCATCCGCTTGATCAGGCCGAAGTAGCTGGTGGGCAGGGGCTCACCAGGCCACACCCGGATTATGAAATCCTTCATAGCCACTTCGGCCGCCATGTGGAGTTCGACCAACTGCTCCAGTTGGTCACTCAGAGGTGTTGGATGTTCGGCCCCAGCATACTGGGACCAGAACAGCTTCTCCGTTGAGCTCCCCTCCTGGGCACGGTAGAACTCCGCGGCATCTGATAAGCTGCGTGGCAGATCTGCGAATGCCCCTGGAGAGCTCCGGACTCGGGTAAGTAAAAGAAACGCCTCCTCCACATGTTTGCTTTTGATACGTCCATTTTGCATCTTGCTTTTATGTCAATATTTATTGCATTATGGGCTGTTATTTCACGTTATGTCACAATACTTATGGCTATTCTCTCTTATTTTACAAGGTTTACATGAAGAGGGAGAATGCCGGCAGCTGGAATTCTGGGCTGGAAAAGGAGCAAATATTGAAGGACTATTCTGCGCAACTCCAAAAGTCCTGAAACTCCACGGAATACCTTAGACTAAATAAAGAAAAATCATCGCCAAAGATGAAGGCCAGGGGGCCCACACCCTGCTCATGAGGGTGGGGGGCGCGCCCCCCTACCTCGTGGGCCCCCTAGTGGCTCTCCGACGTCCATCTTCTCACATATGAAGTCTTTCGATGAGAAAAAAACAGAAGAGAACCTTTCAGGATGAGACTCCGCCGCCACAGGGCGGAACCTTGGCGGAACCAATCTAGGGCTCCGGCAGAGCTTTTCTGCCGGGGACACTTCCCTCCGGGAGGGGGAAATCATCACCATCGTCATCACCAATGCTCCTCTCATCGGGAGAGGGCAATCTCCATCAACATCTTCACCAGCACCATCTCATCTCCAAACCCTAGTTCATCTCTTGTATCCAATTCTTGTCTCCAAGTCTGGGATTGGTGCTAGTAGGTTGCTAGTAGTGTTGATTACTCTTTGTAGTTGATGCTAGTTGGTTTATTTGGTGGAAGATCATATGTTCAGATCCTATATGCACATTATTACCCCTCTGATTATGAACATGAATATGCTTTGTGAGTAGTTACGTTTGTTCCTGAGGACAAGGGAGAAGTCTTACTATTAGTAGTCATGTGAATTTGGTATTCGTTCGATATTTTGATAAGATGTATGTTGTCTAACCTCTAGTGGTGTTATGTGAACGTCGACTACATAACACTTCACCATTATTTGGGCCTAGAGGAAGGCATTGGGAAGTAATAAGTAGATGGGTTGCTAGAGTGACAGAAGCTTAAACCCTAGTTTATGCGCTGCTTCGTAAGGGGCTGATTTGGATCCATATGTTTCATGCTGTGGTTAGGTTTACCTTAATACTTTTGTTGTAGTTGCGGATGCTTGCGATAGAGGTTAATCATAAGTGGGATGTTTGTTCAAGTAAGAACAACACCCAAGCACCGGTCCACCCACATATCAAATTATCAAAGTACCGAACGCGAATCATATGAGCGTGATGAAAACTAGCTTGACGATATTCCCATGTGTCCTCGGGAGCGCTCTTTCTATTATAAGAGTTTGTCCAGGCTTGTCCTTTGCTACAAAAATGATTGAGCCACCTTGCTGCACTTTATTTACTTTTGTTACTTGTTGCTCGTTATAATTTATCTTATCACAAAACTATCTGTTACCGCTTATTTCAGTACTTGTAGAGAATACCTTGCTGAAAACCGCTTATCATTTCCTTCTGCTCCTCGTTGGGTCCGACACTCTTACTTATCGAAAGGACTATGATAGATCCCCTATACTTGTGGGTCATCAGCTTTGCATAAAGAATTTCTTACCCACCGCTATCTTTTTGGCCTCCTGGATTTCCTGCTGTGCCTTCTCGGCTTCGGCCTTGGCGTCTTTTATACTTGCAAGGGCCTTCGCAAGCTCGGCCTCTTTCGCCTTAAGCTCATGCTCCACGGACTCGAACTTTTAGCCGAGCTCCTGGAGCTCTTCTTGTACCTCGCCCACTCGGGCTTCTTGCTTCTCGCGCTCCTTGCGTTCCAAGGCCACTTTGTGTTCGGCCTCGGACAACGCTTTTTTCAGAGACGCCACTTCGATGGTGGCCTCTGTTACAAAATCACGACGCTTCATTGTTAGAATAACCAATTTTATCTATCCTTCATTATATGAGAGCGGGGAATCACTCACCTTTGTTCTTTTCGAGCTGCCTCCTCGTGAGGTCGAGCTCTCCCTGCGCCTGCTCTAGGTCCTGTTTTAGTCCTGCTATCTCGGCAGTACGGATCGCAGCGGCAAGCAGCACAACTTGCTTATTCACATTCAAACTTATTGTTATACTCATACGGATTATAATTGAACCTCCGTTTGGTTTTTCCTTCCGAACACAAAACAGAGTATCAGGGCTACTACCTATCGGGTGGTAATCTCACACATTTTTATTACTTACCTCAAAGCCTGTCAGGAGGCTGGTGCAGGCTTCGGTTAGTCCGCTCTTGGCGGACGAAACCTTCTGAATCACTACACTCATAAGAGTACGGTGCTCTTCATCCATGGAAGCGCCCCGAAGCGCTTCCAGCAGACAATCCGATGCCTCGGGCGTAGCGGAAGTCCTTGGCACAGACGGCTCGCCCTCCTTAACGAGGGGCTGTCCGCCTGAGTCCGGAACCACGGGAGGTTCCGGAACAGTGTTCGGCTGAGAGTCCGGCTTACTGCGGCTCTCACTAACATGATCCGCGGGGATCTTGAACCCCGCGTGTCCGATGTTTGGAATGCCGCCTTGGGGCACCTCCAGATCCACCTCCCCCCGCTCTGGGAGCCTTTGGGACAACACCTCCGTGTCATCCGCAGGCTGAGGAGTAGTGGCCGTCGGAAGTGAGTTCATCGCCGAATCACTCAAGGACCTGTCTGAAGACGACACCTTGGGATGGACCCTGGCCCGACTGCATACAAGTTCAGCGTTATAACAAAACTATGAAGAAAAATTACGATGGAGTGCGGATACTTACGATCGCACTAGGGGCTTCTTCCTGGGCAGCCACCCCTCCTCGCTATGGGCGGTGATGGCGGAGTAGTCCGGAAGGGACACCTTTCCCTTGTTGGACGTCCCAGCCTCCCCCTCCGGGGCGGCCTTCCTCTTTTTCTCCCCCCAATATGGGGAGGTGGAATCCGCCTCGTCGTCATCGGACGACAAGGGTATGACGGCCTTGCGCCGGGGGCCTCTCTTGGTCCCCTGGTCCGCCCTCTCAGGCCCCTCGTCCTTTCCGGATGGGGCGGCCTCCTCTTCTTCTTCTTCCCCTTCAGGGGAGGAGTGTGCCTCGTCGTCTTCGGACGAGGCTTCTGGCGCAACCTTACGCCGGAGACCCTTTCGGATCCCCGGGGCCTTCTTATCGTCCTTCTTCTCCGGCCCCTTGTAGGGCGCCGGGACCAGCATCTCCATCAGGAGAGCATTAGCTGGGCTTTCTGGCAGTGGATCCGGACAGTCAATCTACTCCGCTGTCTCCACATAATCCTGAACAAATATGCACAATTACTTAAGGCTCCCCCATGAATATATTGGGAAGAACCGAATCCGGTGGCAGCTTGAGAACTCACCTGACTAGGAGGCCGCGCGGCATGGAGCCCACGGTCCTCGGATATGTGAGGAGGTACTTCGGAGGCCTTGAACAACGCCTTCCACGCGTTTTTGTGCTTCATGCTGTAGAGCCTCTGAAGCGCCTGGTGTTCGGCCGGGACGAACTCCCACAGATTGAATGCCCGCCTTTGGCACGGCAGAATTCGGCGAACGAGCATGACCTGGATCACGTTGACAAGCTTGATGTTCTTGTCCTTCATGCCCTTGATGCAGTTTTGGAGTCTGGTCAGCTCTGTAGATTCGCCCCATAACAGGCCCTTCTGTTCCCAGGAGGTGAGCCGCATGGGGGTTCCGGATCGGAACCCGGGGGCCGCCGCCCAGTTGGCGTCGCGTGGCTCGGTGATGTAGAACCACCCCGACTACCACCCCTTCACGGTTTCCGCAAAGGAGCCGTCAAGCTAGGTGACGTTTGGCATCTTGCCAACCATGGCTCCTCCGCACTCCGCTTGCTGGCCGCTCACGATCTTCGGCTTCACGCAGAAGATTTGCAGCCACAAGCCGAAATGAGGCTTGATGCGGAGGAAGGCCTCGCATACGATGATGAACGCCGAGATGTTGAGGACGAAGTTTGGGGCTAGATGATGGAAATCTAGCCCGTAGTAGAATATTAGCCCGCGGACGAAGGGGTGAAGTGGAAATCCCAGTCCACGGACGAAGTGGGCGAGAAACACGACCATCTCGTGGGGTCCTGGAGTTGGAATGACCTGCCCATCGTCCGGTAGCTGGTGCGCTATGTCTGCGGCCAAGTATCCGGCCGCCCGAAGATTCGTGATATTCTTCTCCTTCACGGTGGAAGCCACCCACTTGCCTCCTGCTCCGGACATGTCTAGCTGTGCGAAGAAGATTTGGACTAGGGCGCTGGTGCTCGGGGAGGTAAGGATGAGCGAAGGAGGAAGAGGGCGTGGGTGAAAATGAAGGTCCTTTATCCCTTTATAGAGGCCACGAAAGTGGTGCGCCTCCCCACTAGCCCGTTGAGAATCGCTTACTTCCCAAGCGCCACGATTGATGGCACGGTGGGATTACCCATACCCGTATTGATGAGAATCCCGTGATAAGGGGACACGATCTCTACTTTGACAAGACGTGTCAAGGAAACCGCCTGATACGTCTCCGTCGTATCTACTTTTCCATACACTTTTGCCCTTGTTTTGGACTCTAACTTGTATGATTTGAATGGAACTAACCCGGACTGACGTTGTTTTCAGCAGAACTGCCATGGTGTTGTTTTTTGCGCAGAAAATAAAGATTCTCGGAATCTCCTGAAACTCCACGGAACACCTTAGAAAAAATAAAAAAAATCCTCGCAAAAGATGAAGACCAGGGGGCCCACACCCTGCTCACAAGGGTGGGGGGCGCGCCTCCCCCCCGTCGGTGCGCCCCCCTACCTCGTGGCCCCCCTGGAGACCCTCCGACGCCAACTCCAACTCCATATATTGGCTTTCGGGGAGAAAAAAATCAGAGAGAAGAAATTGTCACATCCCTAGCTTTACCTTGGCCTTGGACTAGCTTTGTTGTTTCATCATGTTTAAATTCAAATGAAACTTGAATTGAGGAGTTTTCAAAAGCCTCAGAAAACCTCTAAAAATAACCAACATTTAAATCTCATCAAATGAGTCCAAGAAAATGTTCCTGTTATTCTGTAAAAATATTGGCATGAGGTAAAATGCAAAGCAATATTTTTGGAGTGACTGAAATATTTATTTTGGGCCTTTTGAATTAAATCAATGACATATTTGAGTTGGATTTATTTCTATTATATAAGAAATAAAGCTCAAACATTTTTTGTAAGTTGCATATGACCTTGGGCTAGTCCTGAGATCACATAAAAATTTACAGAAAATTTATAAAATGATTTGATGTTCTAAATCAAAAGAAAACAAAATAACAGAAACAGAAAAGAAAAATAAAAGAGAGAGAGAGAAGGAATCTCACCTGGCGCTTACCTGTGCAGCCCGGCACTGTGCAGCCCAGCGGCCAACAAGCCGGCCCAGCCCACCACCTCCGTCGTCCTCCTGGCGCCAGTCGGCCAGGCGTGTGGCCGACGCGCGCGCACGGGCAGAGCGCCACACCACCAGCTCGCCTGCCTGCCTCTCCTGCCAGCGCGATGCCGCGATGTCTCTCCTCGGTGCCGCCCCAAACTCTCTGGCCTACCCACTCCTCCATCCTCTCGTCTATTCTCTCCCTCGCGGCCGCCCGAACGAGCCGTAGTGCGCCGACGAGCACCACCGCGGCCACCGTGCTCCCCTCGCCTCACCGACGTGTCCCCGAGCTCCGTCACGACGTCATCGTTCTCCCCGCCAAGCCACGCGAGCGGAAGCACCTTGCAGCGTCGACCCCGACTCCTTCTTTCTCCTCGGGTCACCGAGATCCCCTTCGCCGCTACGACTGCTTCGGTTCCTCCCCGACCTCGCCGGCCCGTTCGTCGTGACCGCTGTGAGCTACTGGCCGTTCTTCCCCTCTCTGTTCCCCTCCTCGCATGCCGTAGCGACTGCACCTAGCTCGACCGCACCCGCTGCCGCCTGTGTCTCCGGCCATCTAATGGTCCGGCCGTCGTGCCCATTGCACTCCCCGCATCGCGTAGGAGTTGTAGGTGCTAGCACCGCCCCACCTAGGCCACTGCATCAACTAGCCCGAGCTCGACCGAGCTTCGGCCGCCGCCGAGCTCGTCGCCGGCGCCACTCCGGCCACTCCTCGGCCGCGCCACCACCATGGTTGGATGCGGACGAGCGTCCGCATCCCGTAGTTGTGCTTCGCGCGCCAAACGGCGCCCTGTAGGCGAATCCCGCATCGCACCGTCGCGTCTGGACTCGCCGGCGGCTAAACACCGGCGATTGTTGACCCGTTGGCCGGTGTGGGTTGACCCCACTGCCCGGTTTGACTCCCCCCTCTCTCTCACTGACTTGTGGGCCCCGCCTGACTAATTACTCTAGTTAGCACTAATTAACTAGTTTGGTTAGTTACTACAGCCAATGACTAGTGGGCCCTGCCAGTTAATTAGGGCTAACTAACTTAGTTAGTTGACTGGGTCACTGACCAGTGGACCCCACTGGTCAGGTTTGACCTGGGTGACGCCTGTTGACCTGCTGAGGTCAGTATGACGTAATGCTGATGCAATAATATAATTTCTGGATTTATTTCATTTCAGAAAATTTCAGAAAATAGTGCTAACTTCTAAAAATCGTAGAAATTCAACCTTAACTCCAAATCAAACAAATTATATATGAAAAATGATCAGAAAAATGCAATCTATCAATCTGTACCATTTTCATGCATGTTAGAACCACTTTTGTTCACTGTCTAGTTCAAATCAATTAAATGGCATTTGAATAATCACATATGGAGTTTGAATTTGAATCTTGTATTCAAACCAACTTCATTTAATCTGTTGCTAGTTGCATTAGCTCAAATCACAGCATATTGCCATGACATTATCATGCATCATATTTGTTGCATTGCATTGATTGTGTCCCTCTTTGTTTGCCGGTAATTGTCCCCTCTCGATAGACGTGGTCTCAACGATGAGATCGATGACTCCGATGAAGAGCTATAATATCTTCAGAAATGCCAGGCCAGCAAAACCCCCTTGTTCATTCCGATACAATCCCACTCTCTCGCTCCTGCTCTCCTTTACTGCATTAGGACAACAACGATTCATCTGTACTTGCTGCGATAGCTGAACCCCTTTATCCTCTGCATGACCTGTCATTGCCACAGTAAATAGATGAAACCCACTAGCATGAGTAGGAGTTGTTTGAGCCCTGATGTGCCTACTCATTCATGCTTGCTTGTCATGCCTGCTATTTCTTAGAGTTGAGTCAGGTCGGATTCATGGGAGCTGAATTGGAATGTGGTGAACCTGTCCTACTGTTGAGAGCTAAGTGTGTGAACACGATTTGGTAAAGGTAGCGGTGAGAGGCCATGTTGGAGTACATGGTGGGTTGTCTCATTGCAGCCGTCCTCAGGAACTGAGTTCTGTGCTTGTGATCCATGAACAGCTACTACCACGCATTGGAATGCTTAAGTGCCCCTCTCAACTTATTAATCAACTCGATCTCTGTCCACGAGTTGCAACTAGTTTCTGGTGTTTGTAGGATATGTGTTGGGGGCCGTGCGTAGCGCTGACCCTAGGGGTGGGCTATGTTGCGGTAGATACACCGAGGCACGGTGTACCGGGACGCCCGTTTGGTGCCTCGGGAACCCTGCTCTCATCGTTTGGGGCCGTGAGCGACACCCCGGCCGGAACTCCTCGCGGATGGAACCCGAATAGGCGATAAACCTGGACTAGAGACTTGTGTGGTTAGTCAGGTCGTGGCCGACTCCCTCGCCAGGCTTCCGCTTGAAGGTTGCCGAGATACACGACGTGTACATGGTGGTAAGTGGCGAGAGCGTGTGTGAAGAAGTACACCCCTGCAGGGTTAACATCATCTATTTGAGTAGCCGTGTCAGCGGTAAAGGACTTATGGGTTGCCTATATCAGTTCATAGACAAGTGAAAGTGGATACTCCAAAATGCGCAAGATAAGCGTGAGTACTATGGATGTCGTTCTCGTAGGGAGACGGGAGCGGATCCATAGTAGTGTATTGATATGGTGAATATGTGGACTCGTGTGCGCCACCTCAAAAGAGTTACTTGCAGTCGTAGTTAGGATAGCCACCGAGTGAAAGCTAGCTTGCTGCAGTCAAACTCCACCACCCCCTTTGTTGATACTGATGCATATGTAGTTAGTTCTGATGTAAGTCTTGCTGGGTACATTTGTACTCACGTTTGCTTAATTTATGTTTTGCAGAGAGACTTCAGTCTCGCTAGTAGTTCCGCGTGGACTTCGACGTTTAGCTTGTTACCTCAGCTACAATCTTGTGCCCTTGGCAGGATCTGGTAGATAGTCAGGCTTCTAAGCCTTTTCCATTTGTAGATGTCTGTACTCAGACATGTTCAGCTTCCGCATGTGCTTTGATTTGTATGCTCTGAATGTTGGGTCATGAGACCCATGTTTGTAATATCTCGCTCCTCGGAGCCTAATGAATAAATACTTGAGTTATAGAGTCATGTTGTGATGCCATGTTGTATTTGCACATATCGAGCATATTGTGTGTATGTTATTGAAATTCTTGGTATGTGTGGGATCCGACAATCTAGTTGTTTATCCTTGGCAGCCTCTCTTATGGGGAAATGTAGTCTAGTGCTTCCTTGAGCCATAGTAGTCCGCTACAGCCCGGTTCACCGGAATCCTGCTAGCCAAGCACTACTGCTCAGGACACTTGACTGGCCGGCATGTGTTTCACTTCGTTCCTGTGTCTATCCCTTCGGGGAAATGTCATGCGGTGACATCCGGAGTCCTACCTAGCCTGCTACAGCCCGGGTTCCCGGAGTCCTGTTAGCCCAGTGCTACAGCCCGGATTCACACGCTGCTGACCGACATGCTCGATGTGATTCATGTATGCCTGTCCCCATGGGTTAGTGCCGCTTTGGGTTCACGACTAGCCATGTCGGCCCGGGTTCTCTGTCATATGGATGCTAGCGACACTATCATATACGTGAGCCAAAAGGCGCAAACGGTCCTGGGCCATGGTAAGGCGACACCCGTGGGAATACCGTGCGTGGGGCCGCAAAGTGATATGAGTTGTTACTGGCTAGATCGATGTTACTTGGAATCGGGGTCCTGACAGTTTTGGTATCAGAGCCTGACTGCATGCAGGATTACCAAGCCAAACTGGTCGAAGTTGTGTCTAGAAATGCTTTAGTTATGTAAGGGAATTGATTGTGGAAGGGAACATAACGCTCTTTTTACTCCTTATACCTCATGGCCTTCTGATCTGAGTCATCTTCTTCTTTTCTACGGGGATTAAGAACTAGGCCTTCTCATCTATCTATCAGGATGACGTGTTACTAATCCATAGACTTATAGTATTGATAGCTTAAAATCTCAGTTCAGTTTTTACTACTTCCGTATGTTCATAGCTGGTCTCAGAACCTTGATATTGTGATGTTGAGTGGTCATGCCACCATTTTTGCAGGATGTCTCAAATCATTTTTAGCAATTATAGCCATTATGCTGTCTGAGTCATCCCAGGTTTCTAAATAGTCTGATGCATTTGCAAATCCTCCCTCCCAGTTCCCGATGTCCTTTTGGGCCAGATTAAGCTCACTAATCGGTCTATCGAGGTACTTTGTTGCCTCGACATATATGTTGGAGCTATTATTATGACCATAGGTGTATTAGAGGATCATCTAGTAATCTAGCCATGCTTTATATTCCTAGTGTGATAATTCTGGCCATCATTCTCGAAAGCATCCCGTGATGCCATTTAGTAGTAGGTATTCTACTGCTGGGGTTTGAGCCCGAGATTCACCCTACTTACTTCATGTTGATAGTGTTTGCTAGTTCCTTTAGGATATTAGTAACCTTGCAATAGTCCTCGAGGTCCGTGGTATTTCCTTCTTCCAAATACCATGAAATGCTTATGGAAGAAGTTCCTTTGAGCCATAAGATCACAACCAGGGTGCTCTTGAGGAGTACTCCATTCTATATTGCGACTCTGCCAGTTCTACCTTTCTGCATAGGTTATCCGGAAGAAACCTGTTGAACTTGATTCGACATACTAACCTATGCATCCACAACTCAGAAAATTATATGTTCCTCGATTTGTTCCTCCTTAGTTGTATTCTGACCCCCGTCTATCAATTGATAGTCAAGGGTATGCGTGCATTCGTTTATCGATGTCTATTACTCTTGTGGTCCGTCAAGCCATTCTATCCGGAATGACTTGGAGAAACAAACTCCAGTACCTCATCCATATCTAGGATTGGGTCAAAGAAATTGTACTTCGCAGATCAAAATGCCAATCCAGCTTTTGTTCTATTCTACCCTGAAGTATTACCCACTTTATGTCAGGATTGTCATGAGAATTGCACCATTTCTCATGAATTCTTGACATAGTGATACTTCTCGCTATCATTACTCATTCCTCGGTCCCGTGTTGATGTAACCGGAATGCCAACAAGTGAATTGTGATGTGTGAAATCGATACTCCTAGCAACCTTGTTGCTTGGTAGTAAATGGACAATGTTCTCACTCTTAGCGTGTTGGCTATTGAATCATCATTCTAAGATAGACTGTGCTACCTAGTCCTTATTTCTGGTGCACTCTTCAATCAATGAGTTAGGATTGTGTCAATCCCTCACTTTTTTTTGATCATATCATCTTGCCCTGAAAAGCAAGGTTGTTCTCGAGCTTAGTCACATACCGGTGGTTCGTGATTTTCTGAATATCTTCTCGGAAGTATTACCAGGTTGTCCCCTGACTGTTATGTTGAGCTCGTGATCAAGTTGGTTTCTTGTGAACCACCCTTTCTCCAAGAATCTGTGTTGGATACCCCTGAGCTAGTTGGTTAAGCTAAACGACAACTTGGAGAGTTGGAAGATAAAAGCTTACCTAACTTAGTTTGATTCAAAGGGATATCCTGGTGTTGGTGTGTTAGTTGAAGAAAGATGATATCTTCATCGATTGGTCCCTGTGATCAGTTGTTGGACCTGTTGTCTTATAAAAACTTTGTTTTGAGTATGGGCTATCACCAAATCAAATCAGTACCATCGATGTTCGTAATGTTGTCTTACTCGTGGTTGATCCCTCGAACATACACCATTACATCTTTTGGTCTGACCAATGCTATCACCGTGTTCACATGATGGTGGAAGTCTAGTGATATGGAAATTCTGATGAGTTGCTATTGAGCCCATCAGCAGCATCTTGTCTCCTATATGATTCATGTTGAACATCAAGTTAGTGTTGGAAACTTTGTAAGCAATGCCTTCGTGTTCCGTTCATGAAGTCTATGCTTGGATAGTTGAAGTGACTTCCTCGAATTCATGTGCATTTGGTGCAAGTTGCCACTGTGAGTTCGAGAAATATTGTTTTTATTTCCTCTGGTACCATCCCAAGTCAATTATGCATGTGCGAATGTATTCTATGGTTTGGTAGATTAATTACCTCCACTCCATATGTATTCCCTAGCACACCAAGCCACTGATTGACTTGTTCAAGGAGAAGGAGTTCCTTCATAAGAGCTAATCCGGACTTATGTAGGGACTTCGATATCCTCGTTGATGGTTCCCCACCTGTACTCGGTAGTGTTTTATTGTAAGACTACCATGTGGTCATGCTTGTCTAGGACAGTGTGTTCACAGGTGTGTAGCAGAACCAGCTCATGTTTTGGAGCTTGCTATCGTAGTTCATCTCCCGAGAGTCTCGCAACGTTATCTCGTCGATTTGTGTTACAACTCTTCTTTTTCAGACATGTGAGTCTGAAGTATCCTATCACCAATCAAATCTGAATCTCAGGCAGATATGATGGTTGGAACATTCCCAACAGTTGCATTTTGTTCCCAGCTTGCACCGCCATTGTGCCAATTTCCATGGGCTACCCTCTCAGTAATTGTTGTTTAGGATCATCTTCAAAAGTGGTCCTACCATGGGTCCCATCCATTTCCGATGATAAGCAAAATCATCCATTGCGTTGTCTTCAACAAGGTAGTCCACATCATCCTTTCTAGTCTGAGTATGTCATTCGTCCGAACTCCTTCAAATGGTCGTTTGTGATTGCCTTAGGCTGGTATAAAGCGTCTCAATGATCTCTATATCAAAAGTAATTCTTTTGCCACTTAAGGGAATATTTCTGTGGGTCACCTTCCTTAAGATGTCTCGTTATGGTATCATGGCAACTCAATTCCTCGCTACGTGGACAATCATTCACCACCTTTTTAAGTGTGGAATTGTGTCTATGTAGTGAATTTTCGTCATGTGTTACACTCCATCCCTCTGGATGTATGTTTCATGTCTCAGCTCGAGAGATGTTGCTATGTCTCATTCCGTGAGTTAATCCTAAGTTGTTCGATCCTCGAGAAGATCAATCCTAGTAGAGTTTCTTTCCGTTGTCATTGCGTGGATGAAGATCTCAAAAGCGAGGATGTCAAGGTCAATGTATGCAACGAATCAACAACATTATGAGCTGCAACCTGGATCGTGAAGATTGTGTTAGTTGTGTTCCCCCCTTCATCTTACCTCACGTCTTGAATCTCGGGACGAGATTCTTGTATAGTGGGGGTGAGTTATCACATCCCTAGCTTTACCTTGGCCTTGGACTAGCTTTGTTGTTGCATCATGTTTAAATTCAAATGAAACTTGAATTGAGGAGTTTTCAAAAGCCTCAGAAAACCTCTAAAAATAACCAACATTTAAATATCATCAAATGAGTCCAAGAAAATGTTCCTATTATTCTTTAAAAATATTGGCATGAGGTAAAATGCAAACCAATATTTTTGGAGTGACTGAAATATTTATTTTGGGCCTTTTGAATTAAATCAATGACATATTTGAGTTGGATTTATTTCTATTATATAAGAAATAAAGCTCAAACATTTTTTGTAAGTTGCATATGACCTTGGGCTAGTCCTGAGATCACATAACAATTTACAGAAAATTTATAAAATGATTTGATGTTCTAAATCAAAACAAAACAAAATAGCAGAAATAGAAAAGAAAAATAAGAGAGAGAGAGAGAGAGAGAAGGAATCTCACCTGGCGCTTACCTGTGCAGCCCGGCACTGTGCAGCCCAGCGGCCAACAGGCCGGCCCAGCCCACCACCGCCGCCGTCCTCCTGGCGCCAGTCGGCCAGGCGTGTGGCCGACGCGCACGCACGGGCAGAGCGCCACGCCACCAGCTCGCCTGCCTGCCTCCCCTGCCAGCGCGACGCCGCGATGTCTCTCCTCGGCGCCGCCCCGACCTCTCTGGCCAATCCACTCCTCCATCCTCTCGTCTGTTCTCTCCCTTGCGGCCGCCCGAACGAGCCGGAGTGCGCCGACGAGCACCACCGCGGCCACCGTGCTCCCCTTGCCTCACCGACGTGTCCCCGAGCTCCGTCACGACGTCATCGTCCTCCCCGCCAAGCCACGCGAGCGGAAGCACCCTGCAGCGTCGACCCCGACCCCTTCTTCCTCCTCGGGTCACCGGAGATCCCCTTTGCCGCTACGACTGCTTCGGTTCCTCCCCGACCTCGCCGACCCTCTTGTCGTGACCGCTGTGAGCTACTGGCCGTTCTCCCCCTCTCCGTTCCCCTCCTCGCACGTCGTAGCGACTGCACCTAGCTCGACCGCACCCGCCGCCGCCTGTGCTCGCCGCCGACGTGTCTCCGGCCATCTAATGGTCCGGCCGTCATGCCCATTGCACTCCCCGCATCGCGTAGGAGCCGTAGGTGCTAGCACCGCCCCGCCTAGGCCAATGCAGCAACGAGCCCGAGCTCGACCGAGCTTCGGCCGCCGCCGAGCTCGTCGCCCGCGCCACTCCGGCCACTCCCCGGCCGTGCCACCACCAAGGTTGGATGCAGACGAGCGTCCGCATCCCGTAGCTGTGCTTTGCGCGCCAAACGACGCCCTGTGGGCGAATCCTGCATCGCACCGCCGCGTCTGGACTCACCGACGGCTAAACGCCGGCGACCGTTGACCCGTTGACCGGCGTGGGTTGACCCTACTGTCCGGTTTGACTGCCCCCCTCTCCCTCACTGACTTGCGGGCCCCGCCCAATTAATTACTCTAGTTAGCACTAATTAACTAGTTCGGTTAGTTACTACGGCCACCGACTAGTGGGCCCTGCCAGTTAGTTAGGGCTAACTAACTTAGTTAGTTGACTGGGTCACTGACCAGTGGACCCCACTGGTCAAGTTTGACCTGGGTGACGCCTGTTGACCTGCTGAGGTCAGCATGACGTAATGCTGATGCAAATATAATTTCTGGATTTATTTCATTTCAGAAAATTTTAGAAAATAGTGCTAACTTCAAAAAATCAAACAAATTATATATGAAAAATGATCAGAAAAATGCAATCTATCCATCTGTACCATTTTCATGCATGTTCGAACAACTTTTGTTCACTGTTTAGTTCAAATCAATTAAATGGCATTTGAATAATCACATATGGAGTTTGAATTTGAATCTTGTATTCAAACCAACTTCATTTAATCTGTTGCTAGTGGCATTAGCTCAAATCACAGCATATTGCCATGACATTATCATGCATCATATTTGTTGCATTGCATTGATTGTGTCCCTCTTTGTTTGCTGGTAATTGTTGTTGGAAATATGCCCTAGAGGCAATAATAAAAGCATTATTATTATATTTCCTTGTTCATGATAATTGTCTTTTATTCATGCTATAATTGTATTATCCGGAAATCGTAATACATGTGTGAATACATAGACTACAATACGTCCCTAGTAAGCCTCTAGTTGACTAGCTCGTTGGTCAACAGATAGTCATGGTTTCCTGACTATGGACATCAGATGTCATTGACAACGGGATCACGTCATTAGGAGAATGATGTGATGGACAAGACCCAATCCTAAGCATGGCACAAGATCGTGTAGTTCGTTTTGCTAGAGCTTTTCCAATGACAAGTATCTCTTCCTTAGACCATGAGATCGTGTAACTCCCGGATACCGTAAGAGTGCTTTGGGTGTACCAAACGTCACAACGTAACTGGGTGACTATAAAGGTGCACTACAGGTATCTCCGTAAGTGTCTGTTGGGTTGACACGGGTCGAGACTGGGATTTGTCACTCCATGTTACGGACAGGTATCACTGGGCCCACTCGGTAGTGCATCATCATAATGAGCTCAAAGTGACCAAGTGTCTGGTCACGGGATCATGCATTACGGTACGAGTAAAGTGACTTGCCGGTAACGAGACTGAACGAGGTATTGGGATACCGACGATCGAGTCTCGGGCAAGTAACATACCGTCTGACAAAGGGAATAGAATACGGGGTTGCTTGAACCCTTGACATCGTGGTTCATCCGATGACAACATCGAGGAGCATGTGGGAGCCAACATGGGTATCCAGATCCCGCTGTTGGTTATTAACCGGAGAGTATCTCGGTCATGTCTGCATGTCTCCCGAACCCGTAGGGTCTACACACTTAAGGTTCGGTGACGCTAGGGTTATTAGGAAGACTTGTATGTGATTACCGAATGTTGTTCGGAGTCCCGGATGAGATCCCAGACGTCACGAGGAGTTCCGGAATGGTCCGGAGGTAAAGATTTATATATGGAAAGTTGTTAAACGGACACCGGAAAGTTTTGGGGGCATACCGATATTGTACCGGGGCCATCAGAAGGGTTCTGGAGGTCCACCGGGAGGGGACACCCCTCCCGGGGGGGCACATGGGCTGTGTGGGAGAGGGAGCCAGCCCCTAGTGGGCTGGGCGCGCCTCCCCACCTAGGCCCATGCGGCTAGGGCAAGGGAAGGGGAAACCCTAAAGGGGGCTCCCCCTAGCTTGGGGGGCAAGCCACCCCTCTTTCCCCTCTCCCTTTGGCCGCCCCCCCCCCTAGGGTTTCCCCTAGAGGGCCGGCCCCTCTTGCCCCTCTCCTCCTATATATAGAGGGGTGAGGGGAGGGCTGCAATACACAATTGAAGGCGCAGTCCCTCCCCTCCCCAACACCTCTCCTCTTCCGTACGAGTTTGGCGAAGCTCTGTCGGAGTACTGCAGCACCAATTGCACCACGCCGTCATGCTGCCATTAGAGCTGCCTTCCTCAATCTCTCCTTCCTCCTTGCTGGATCAAGACGGAGGAGACGTCAATCGTCCCGTACGTGTGTTGAACGCGGAGGTGCTGTACTTTCAGCACTTGGTCGTCGGTGATCCGAATCACGGCGAGTACGACTCCCTCATCACCATCCCCTTGAAAGCTTCCGCACGCGATCTACAAGTGGTATGTAGATGCAAACTCACTCCCTTGACTCGTTGCTTAGGTGAACTCATAGATGGATCTTGGTGAAACCGTAGGAAAATTTTTAATTTTCTGCAACGTTCCCCAACAGTGGTATCAGAGCTAGGTCTATTCGTAGTTCTCTTTGCACGAGTAGAACACAATTTAGTTGTGGGCGTGGATCTTGTCAACTTGCTTGCCGTTACTAGTCTTATCTTGCTTCAGCGGTATTGTGGGATGAAGCGGCCCGGACCAACCTTACACGTACGCTTACGTGAGACCGGTTCCACCGACAGACATGCACTAGTTGCATAAGGTGGCTGGCGGGTGTCTGTCTCTCCCACTTTAGTTGGAGCGGATTCGATGAAAAGGGTCCTTATGAAGGGTAAATAGAAGTTGGCAAGATCACGTTGTGGTTATACGTAGGTAAGAAAACATTCTTGCTAGAACCCAATTGCAGCCACGTAAAAGATGCAAGAACAATTAGAGGACGTCTAACTTGTTTTTGCAGCGATTGTCATGTGATGTGATATGGCCAAAGTTGTGATGAATGATGAATGATATATGTGATGTATGAGATCATGTTCTTGTAATAGGAATCACGACTTGCATGTCGATGAGTATGACAACCGGCAGGAGCCATAGGAGTTTTCTTTATTTTTGTATGACCTGCGTGTCATTGAAGAACGCCATGTAAATTACTTTACTTTATTGCTAAACACGTTAGCCATAGAAGTAGAAGTAGTCGTTGGCGTGACAACTTCATGGAGACACGATGATGGAGATCATGATGATGGAGATCATGGTGTCATGCCGGTGACAAGATGATCATGGAGCCCCGAAGATGGAGATCAAAGGAGCTATATGATATTGGCCATATCATGTCACTACTATATACTTGCATGTGATGTTTATTATGTTTATGCATCTTGTTTACTTAGAACGATGGTAGTAAATAAGATGATCCCTTACAACAATTTCAAGAAGTGTTCTCCCCTAACTGTGCACCGTTGCTAAAGTTCGTCGCTTCTAAGCACCACGTGATGATCGGGTGTGATGGATTCTTACGTTCACATACAACGGGGGTAAGACAGATTTACACACGCGAAACACTTAGGGTTAACTTGACGAGCCTAGCATGTACAGACATGGCCTCGGAACACGGAGACCGAAAGGTCGAACACGAGTCGTATGGAAGATACGATCAACATGAGAATGTTCACCGACGATGACTAGTCCGTCTCACGTGATGATCGGACACGGCCTAGTCGACTCGGATCGTGTAACACTTAGATGACTAGAGGGATGTCTAATCTAAGTGGGAGTTCATTATAATTTGATTAGATGAACTTTATTATCATGAACAATAGTCTAAAATCTTTGCAATATGTCTTTTAGATCAAATGGCCAACACTCATGTCACCATGAACTTCAACGCGTTCCTAGAGAAAACCAAGTTGAAAGATGATGGCAGCAACTACTCGGACTGGGTCTGGAACCTGAGGATCATCCTCATAGCTGCCAAGAACCAATATGTTCTAGAAGCACCGCTAGGTGAAGCACCCATCCCAGAGAACCAAGACGTTATGAACGCTTGGCAGTCTCGCGCTGATGATTACTCCCTCGTTCAGTGCGGCATGCTTTACAGCTTAGAACCGGGGCTCCAAAAGCGTTTTGAGCAACACGGAGCATATGAGATGTTCGAGGAGCTGAAACTAGTTTTTCAAGCTCATGCCCAGGTCGAGAGATATGAAGTCTCCGACAAGTTCTATAGTTGTAAGATGGAGGAAAACAGTTCTGTCAATGAGCACATACTCAAAATGTCTGGGTTGCACAACCGCCTGTCCCAGCTGGACATAAACCTCCCGGACGAGGCGGTCATTGACAGAATCCTTCAGTCGCTCCCACTAAGCTACAAGAGCTTTGTGATGAACTACAATATGCAGGGGATGGAGAAGACCATTCCCGAAGTATTCTCAATGCTGAAATCAGCAGAGGTTGAAATCAAGAAAGAACATCAAGTGTTGATGGTCAATAAAACCACTAAGTTCAAGAAGGGCAAGGGCAAGAAGAACTTCAAGAAGGACGGCAAGGAAGTTGCCGCGCCTGGTAAGCAAGTTGCCGGGAAGAAGAAGTCAAAGAATGGACCCAAGCCTGACACAGAGTGCTTTTATTGCAAAGGGAAGGGCCACTGGAAGCGGAACTGCCCCAAATACTTAGCGGACAAGAAGGCCGGCAACACTAAAGGTATATTTGATATACATGTAATTGATGTGTACCTTACCAGTACTCGTAGTAACTCCTGGGTATTTGATACCGGTGTCGTTGCTCATATTTGTAACTCACAGCAGGAGCTGCGGAATAAACGGGGACTGGCGAAGGACGAGGTGACGATGCGCGTCGGGAATGGTTCCAAGGTCGATGTGATCGCCGTCGGCATGCTACCTCTACATTTACCTGCGGGATTAGTTATAAACATTAATAATTGCTATTTGGTGCCACGTTTGAGCATGAACATTGTATCTGGATCTCATTTAATACGAGATGGCTACTCATTTAAATCCGAGAATAATGGTTGTTCTATTTATATGAGAGAAATGTTTTATGGTCATGCTCCGATAGTCAATGGTTTATTCTTAATGAATCTCGAATGTAATGTTACACATGTTCATAATGTGAATACCAAAAGATGTAAAGTTGATAACGATAGTCCCACATACTTGTGGCACTGCCGCCTTGGTCACATTGGTGTCAAGCGCATGAAGAAGCTCCATGCTGATGGACTTTTGGAGTCTCTGGATTATGAATCATTTGACACATGCGAACCATGCCTCATGGGCAAGGTGACCAAGACTCCGTTCTCCGGAACAATGGAGCGAGCAACCAACTTGTTGGAAATCATACATACCGATGTGTGCGGTCCAATGAGTGTTGAGGCTCGCGGAGGATATCGTTATGTTCTCACTCTCACAGATGACTTGAGTAGATATGGGTATGTCTACTTGATGAAACACAAGTCTGAGTCCTTTGAAAAGTTCAAGGAATTTCAGAATGAGGTAGAGAATCAACGTGACCGAAAGATAAAATTCTTACGATCAGATCGTGGAGGAGAATATCTAAGTCACGAATTTGGTACACACTTAAGAAAATGTGGAATCGTTTCACAACTCACGCCGCGTGGAACACCTCAGCGTAACGGTGTGTCCGAACGTCGTAATCGCACTCTATTGGATATGGTGCGATCTATGATGTCTCTTACCGATTTACCGCTATCATTTTGGGGATACGCTCTAGAGACATCTACATTCACTTTAAATAGGGCACCATCTAAATCCGTCGAGACGACACCGTATGAATTATGGTTTGGGAAGAAACCTAAGCCGTCGTTTCTAAAAGTTTGGGGATGCGATGCTTATGTCAAGAAACTTCAACCTGAAAAGCTCGAACCCAAGTCGGAAAAATGCGTCTTCATAGGATACCCTAAGGAAACCATTGGGTATACCTTCTACCTTAGATCCGAAGGCAAGATCTTTGTTGCCAAGAACGGATCCTTTCTGGAAAAGGAGTTTATCTCGAAAGGAGTAAGTGGGAGGAAAGTAGAACTCGATGAAGTATTACCTCTTGAACCGGAAAGTAGTGCAACTCAGGAAAATGTTCCTGTGGTGCCTGCACCGACTGGAGAGGAAATTAATGATGATGATCAAGGTACTTCGAATCAAGTTACTACTGAACTTCGTAGGTCCACTAGGACATGTTCCGCACCAGAGTGGTACGGCAACCCTGTCCTGGAAATCATGTTGTTAGACAACAGTGAACCTTCGAACTATGAAGAAGCGATGGCGGGCCCGGATTCCAACAAATGGCTCGAAGCCATGCAATCCGAGATAGGATCCATGTATGAAAACAAAGTATGGACTTTGACAGACTTGCCCGATGATCAGCGAGCGATAGAAAACAAATGGATCTTTAAGAAGAAGACGGACGCGGATGGTAATGTTACCATCTATAAAGCTCGACTTGTTGCTAAGGGTTATCGACAAGTTCAAGGGATTGACTACGATGAGACTTACTCTCCCGTAGCGAAGCTTAAGTCCGTCCGAATCATGTTAGCAATTGTCGCATACTATGATTATGAGATATGGCAGATGGACGTCAAAACAGCGTTCCTTAACGGATATCTTAAGGAAGAGCTGTATATGATGCAGCCGGAAGGTTTTGTCGATCCTAAGAATGCTAACAAAGTGTGCAAGCTCCAGCGATCCATTTATGGGCTGGTGCAAGCATCTCGGAGTTGGAACATTCGCTTTGATGAGATGATCAAAGAGTTTGGGTTTATGCAGACTTATGGAGAAGCCTGCGTTTACAAGAAAGTGAGTGGGAGCTCCGTAGCATTTCTCATATTATATGTAGATGACATACTTTTGATGGGAAATGATATAGAACTCTTGGACAGCATTAAGGCCTACTTGAATAAAAGTTTTTTAATGAAGGACCTTGGAGAAGCTGCTTATATATTAGGCATCAAGATCTATAGAGATAGATCGAGACGCCTCATAGGTCTTTCACAAAGCACATACCTTGATAAGATTTTGAAGAAGTTCAAAATGGATCAGTCCAAGAAAGGGTTCTTGCCTATACTGCAAGGTGTGAAATTGAGCTCAACTCAATGCCCGACCACGGCAAAAGATAAAGAAGAGATGAGTGTCATCCCCTATCCCTCAGCCATAGGATCTATTATGTATGCCATGCTGTGTACCAGACCTGATGTAAACCTTGCCGTAAGTTTGGTAGGAAGATACCAAAGTAATCCCGGCAAGGAACACTGGACAGCGGTCAAGAATATCCTGAAGTACCTGAAAAGGACAAAGGACATGTTTCTCGTTTATGGAGGTGACGAAGAGCTCGTTGTAAAGGGTTACATCGATGCTAGCTTCGACACAGATCTAGATGACTCTAAGTCACAAACCGGATACGTGTATATGTTGAATGGTGGAGCAGTAAGCTGGTGCCGCTGCAAGCAGAGCGTCGTGGCGAGATCTTCATGTGAAGCGGAATACATGGCAGCCTCGGAGGCAGCGCATGAAGCAATTTGGGTGAAGGAGTTCATCACCGACCTAGGAGTCATACCCAATGCGTCGGGGCCGATCAAACTCTTCTGTGACAACACTGGGGCTATTGCACTTGCCAAGGAGCCCAGGTTTCACAAGAAGACCAGGCACATCAAGCGTCGCTTCAACTCCATCCGTGAAAATGTTCAAGATGGAGACATAGAAATTTGTAAAGTGCACACGGATCTGAATGTCGCAGATCCGTTGACTAAACCTCTCTCGCGAGCAAAACATGATCAACACCAGAACTCTATGGGTGTTCGATTCATCACAATGTAACTAGATTATTGACTCTAGTGCAAGTGGGAGACTGTTGGAAATATGCCCTAGAGGCAATAATAAAAGCATTATTATTATATTTCCTTGTTCATGATAATTGTCTTTTATTCATGCTATAATTGTATCATCTGGAAATCGTAATACATGTGTGAATACATAGACTACAATACGTGTAGTTCGTTTTGTTAGAGCTTTTCCAATGTCAAGTATCTCTTCCTTAGACCATGAGATCTTGTAACTCCCGGATACCGTAAGAGTGCTTTGGGTGTACCAAACGTCACAACGTAACTGGGTGACTATAAAGGTGCACTACAGGTATCTCCGAAAGTGTCTGTTGGGTTGACACGGATCGAGACTGGGATTTGTCACTCCGTGTTACGGACAGGTATCACTGGGCCCACTCGGTAGTGCATCATCATAATGAGCTCAAAGTGACCAAGTGTCTGGTCACAGGATCATGCATTACGGTACGAGTAAAGTGACTTGCCGGTAACGAGACTGAACGAGGTATTGGGATACCGACGATCGAGTCTCGGGCAAGTAACATACCGTCTGACAAAGGGAATAGAATACGGGGTTGCTTGAACCCTTGACATCGTGGTTCATCCGATGACAACATCGAGGAGCATGTGGGAGCCAACATGGGTATCCAGATCCCGCTGTTGGTTATTGACCTGAGAGTATCTCAGTCATGTCTGCATGTCTCCCGAACCCGTAGGGTCTACACACTTAAGGTTCGGTGACGCTAGGGTTATTAGGAAGACTTGCATGTGATTACCGAATGTTGTTCGGAGTCCCGGATGAGATCCCGGACGTCACGAGGAGTTCCAGAATGGTCCGGAGGTAAAGATTTATATATGGAAAGTTGTTAAATGGACACCGAAAGTTTCGGGGGCATACCGGTATTGTACCGGGGCCATCGGAAGGGTTCCGGAGGTCCACCGGGAGGGGACACCCCTTCCGGGGGGCCACATGGGCTGTGTGGGAGAGGGAGCCAGCCCCTAGTGGGCTGGGCGCGCCTCCCCACCAAGGCCCATGCGGCTAGGGCAAGGGAAGGGGAAACCCTAAAGGGGGCGCCCCCCTAGCTTGGGGGGCAAGCCACCCCTCTTTCCCCTCTCCCTTTGGCCGCCGCCCCCCTAGGGTTTCCCCTAGAGGGCCGGCCCCTCTTGCCCCTCTCCTCCTATATATAGAGGGGTGAGGGGAGGGCTGCAATACACAATTGAAGGCGCAGTCGCTCCCCTCCCCAACACCTCTCCTCTTCCGTACGAGTTTGGCGAAGCTCTGTCGGAGTACTGCAGCACCAATTGCACCACGTCGTCATGCTGCCATTGGAGATGCCTTGCTCAACCTCTCCTTCCTCCTTGCTGGATCAAGACGGAGGAGACGTCGATCGTCCTGTACGTGTGTTGAACGCGGAGGTGCTGTACTTTCAGCACTTGGTCGTCGGTGATCCGAATCACGGCGAGTACGACTCCCTCATCACCATCCCCTTAAAAGCTCCCGCACACAATCTACAAGTGGTATGTAGATGTAAACTCACTCCCTTGACTCGTTGCTTAGGTGAACTCATAGATGGATCTTGGTGAAACCGTAGGAAAAATTTTAATTTTCTGCAACGTTCCCCAACAATTGTCCCCTGGCGATAGACGTGGTTTCAACGATGAGATGGATGACACCGATGAAGAGCTATAATATCTTCAGAAGTGCGAGTCAAGCAAAACCCCCTTGTTCATTCTGATACAATCCCACTCTCTCGCCCCTGCTCTCCTTTACTGCATTAGGACAACAACGATTCATCTGTACTTGCTGCGGTAGCTGAACCCCTTTATCCTCTGCATGACCTGTCATTGCCACAGTAAATGGATGAAACCCACTAGCATGAGTAGGAGTTGTTTGAGCCCTTATGTGCCTACTCATTCATGCTTGTTTTTCATGGCTGCTATTGCTTAGAGTTGAGTCAGGTCTGATTCATCGGAGATGAATTGGAATGTGGTGAACATGTCCTCCTGTTGAGAGCTAAGTGTGTGAACACGATTTGGTAAAGGTAGCGGTGAGAGGCCATGTAGGAGTACATGGTGGGTTGCCTCATTGCAGCCGTCCTCAGGAACTGAGTTCTGTGTTTGTGATCCATGAACAGCTACTACCACGCATTGGAATGCTTAAGTGCCCCTTTCGACTTATTAATCAACTCGATCTCTGTCCAGGAGTTGCAACTAGTTTTTGGTGTTTATAGGATATGTGTTGGGGGCCATGCATAGCGCTGACCCTAGGGGTGGGCTATGTTGCGGTAGATACACCGAGGCACGGTGTACCGGGACGCCCGTTTGGTGCCTCGGGAACCCTGCTCTCATCGTTTGGGGCCGTGAGCGACACCCCGGCCGGATCTCCTCGCGGATGGAACCCGAATAGGCGATAAACCTGGACTAGAGACTTGTGTGGTTAGTCAGGTCGTGGCCGACTCCCTCGCCAGGCTTTCGCTTGAAGGTTGCCGAGATACACGACGTGTACATGGTGGTAAGTGGTGAGAGCGTGTGTGAAGAAGTACACCCCTACAGGGTTAACATCATCTATTCGAATAACAGTGTCCGCGGTAAAGGACTTCTGGGTTGCCTATATCAGTTCATAGACAAGTGAAAGTGGATACTCTAAAATGCGCAAGATAAGCGTGAGTACTATGGATGGCGTTCTCGTAGGGAGACGGGAGCGGATCCATAGTAGTGTATTGATATGGTGAATATGTGGACTCGTGTGCGCCACCTCAAAAGAGTTACTTGCAGTCGTAGTTAGGATAGCCACCGAGTGAAAGCTGGCTTGCTGCAGTCAAACTCCACCACCCCCTTTGTTGATACCAATGCATATGTAGTTAGTTCTGATGTAAGTCTTGTTGGGTACATTTGTACTCACGTTTGCTTAATTTATGTTTTGCAGAGAGACTTCAGTCTCGCTAGTAGTTCCGCGTGGACTTCGACGTTTAGCTTGTTACCTCAACTACGATCTTGTGCCCTCGACAGGATCTGGTAGATAGTCAGGCTTCTAAGCCTTTTCCATTTGTAGATGTATGTACTCAGACATGTTAAGCTTCCGCATGTGCTTTGATTTGTATGCTCTGAATGTTGGGTCATGAGACCCATGTTTGTAATATCTCGCTCCTCGCAGCCTAATGAATAAATACTTGAGTTATAGAGTCATGTTGTGATGCCATGTTGTATTTGCACATATCGAGCATATTGTGTGTATGTTATTGAAATGCTTGGTATGTGTGGGATCCGACAATCTAGTTGTTTATCCTTGGCAGCCTCTCTTATGGGGAAATGTAGTCTAGTGCTTCCTTCAGCCATAGTGGTCCGCTACAGCCCGGTTCACCGGAGTCCTACTAGCCCAGCACTACTGCTCAGGACACTTGACTGGCCGACATGTGTTTCACTTCATTCCTGTGTCTGTCCCTTCGGGGAAATGTCACGCGGTGACATCCGGAGTCCTGCCTAGCCTGCTACAGCCCGGGTTCCCAGAGTCCTGTTAGCCCAGTGCTACAGCCCGGATTCACACGCTGCTGACCGACATGCTCGATGAGATTCATGTATGCTTGTCCCCATGGGTTAGTGCCGCTTTGGGTTCACGACTAGCCATGTCGGCCCGGGTTCTCTGTCATATGGATGCTAGCGACACTGTCATATACATGAGGCAAAAGGCGCAAACGGTCCCGGGCCATGGTAAGGCGACACCCGTGGGAATACCGTGCGTGAGGCCGCAAAGTGATATGAGTTGTTACTGGCTAGATCGATGTGACTTGGAATTGGGGTCCTGACAGAAATAATCGCGTTTTACGATACGGAGCCGCCGCCAAGCCCTAATCTCTCTCGGGAGGGCTGATTTGGAGTCCGTTCGGGGCTTCGAAGAGGGGGATTCGTCGCTGTTGTCATCATCAACCATCCTCCATCACCAATTTGATGATGCTCACCGCCGTGCGTGAGTAATTCCATCGTAGGCTTGCTGGACGGTGAGGGGTTGGATGAGATTTATCATGTAATCGAGTTAGTTTTGTTAGGGTTTGATCTCTAGTATCCATTATGTTCTGAGGTTGATGTTGCTATGACTTTGCTATGCTTAATGCTTGTCACTAGGGCCCGTGTGCCATGATTTCAGATCTGAACCTATTATGTTTTCATGAATATATGTGTGTTCTAGATCCTATCTTGCAAGTCTATAGTCACCTACTATGTGTTACTAGTAGAGTTCCCGTGTGTTGCCACAGGCCTTAAAAAATTTGAGAACATTCTTTTGTCAATATTATTATCAGTATTCGATATTGGGTTATTCATTACATTACTATGCCTTCCTTCTCATTGCAGGTTGGTTGTTACTGATTGCATTTCAAATTTCACATGTATAGAAAAGATAGCCAATAACATAAAAAATATTGAGATCCACTTCACTTACAATGTCATTTGGTTACATATAGGATCAGATCTAATGCACAAAACACAATAACATAGAACTCTTTATTGTGCATTACAAATGATAGGTGGCACATGGATGCCCTTCTATGCTTAAGATTAATCATCTTTGTTATTATCCATTAATTAAATATGACACATATAGGATTTTGTTCCCTTATTCCAAGATTCTACAATCAGAATTCCCTAGCAAATTTTTACACATGAAATTAGGCACTTGAAACCGTATAGATTACTACACACACCCCCTACCATTTAGAAACCATGGAAACACAAAATATTTCAACACTTTTCCATCTACTATTCATATCTTGGACAAGCCCCATCTACTTTTCTTGGCTCAAAAGGACTGAGGCCCCTCCAACTGCACTCAACTTCTAGGATATCTCTTCTTTGAAAGCCATGAAAACAATCATTCGGTATGACCGTTTGTGATCATAAATGGCATTTATAATTACTTGATATTCTCATATACAGTATCTAAATAGTAAAGTTTATAAATGCAATACATTAAAAGAACTAATGCTACTGGTATCCATAGCTAGAATACATAAATACAAATAATTAGAGGCATTAAACTCTAACATTAGATAGACCCATGTAAATTGCATACATGTAACCCTTATAAACTTGGCGTCCAATTTTTTTGCAGTAGGCTTTTAACCTATTCAGCAAGTCAAACTCTCGGAATGAAATTATGTCTTGTGTCTCGCTTAACCTATTCAGCAAGCTACCATCGACCATATTGCAGTCCATATGAAAAAGAGATGAACATCATATTCTGCTGAAAAACAACAATGTGAAGTTTATGGATATATGATATTCTCATTGCCATTAATGTCACTAAATTTATTGATCCATAAAAACCATGCGTAAGTGCAAAAGAAAATAAATCTGGGTTGAGGGGAATAATGAAGGATCAAAGGAAAGAACGAATGGATTGCACACATACCGTTCATAAGTCCTTCTCTGGATGGAAATGGAACCCAATACATGCCGCTGCAGCATCCTTCTTGTCGGCTTCGAGGAACCGCATTTGACCATTTCCTCCGGTACCGCCCACGACATCTTCTATAACATGTCCGCTTCCACCACTGACATCTTCTCCGCCATGTCATTCACGAAGCCCTGTCCACCATGTTTCACTTCATATTACATTACTCTCATGTATCACACATGCTACAACTCAATCATGCATATAAGTAAAATATAGGAATGGATCTCCAGTACAACAATATATGCACACTTTTTCCAGGGTGACTTCTATGCTTGCTACTACTATCTTCTACACATAGCCCCTATAGTAGAATTGGTTGGTTCTCAAGTTCCTGCTCCCACTAACCACCTCTGTCACAATTTTGTTGTAGCTATTCTGAATAGCTGTTGTGGTCTGCCTATGATACTCGTGCCTGAGAAGAGCTACCCCATTGAATATGCATTGTTATACACCAGGCAAGAACTATCTGCACCGCACCACACACCGCCGACCACAGTGTGACGTCCATGATCAAAATTAAAAAGTGTTCTTGGCTTCCAGCCTTGGCCAAAAACTGCGCCAGAACGCCATGTGGTCTCTCAAGAGGCGGGAAGGGCCAGGGAGCACCACGACACGCCATCTACAACTCAGTGGTGGTGGTGGGTGGCGTTGATCTCGTAACCCTGACAATGGCTCCATGGAGGGTTAGGGATTTTTCAGAGCGTGCTGTTCCACTGGATGAGATGTGTGTCTCCCTCCCGTGAGCCTGCGATGATGGGATCGTGGCCATCGTTGTCCATGCCTAATTGGCACATGAAACTAAATGAAGAAACACTCAGCATATTTCTTCATGCATAATCAAAATACTATTGCAATTAAAATATATAATGCAGTAACGAGTGTTTCAATGTTCTTCTGTTTATAGTCAGCGGGCAACAAGGTACAAGTATGTTCTTCTTTCATCAGTTGTTATGTTTGTCTACCTCAGGCTTGTAGAAATTGTAGAAAATACGGTTTTGTTAGCCTGCACTACTACACTGATCTTTTGAAATGATAAATTTTAGCAATGATGTCAAGAGTACTAAATTGTAGAGAAAAAAAAAGATGAACACCACCAACTTTAGCTTCACCGGAATTTCCTCAGTAAGTAGGAAAAAACAACGAATCTCAGCCACTTTTCACAAACCATGAAAATATGTAGTAACTTTAATTTTTCAACCAAAATAACACAACGGTGCATTGAAATGGAAAAAGAAGCACATAAAAGACATTTACCTCCCTCGTGTAGTAGAGAAACACCATAAATGAATAGTCTCAACAAGCTTTGTGGATGTTTCAGTCTTCGGATGTAATATTCAGTTCTGACGTAATATTTACTTCAGGGATGAAATCCCCGTGCAATAAGGTATGTTGTGTACGCCGGCAACAATGTTGTGTACGCCGGCAATGTCACCGGAGAAATATCCAATCTTGAGTATCAAAATATTTTATTTGTGAAAGAGGAAAAAGGTACTGTCTACCTCCCAGCTGGCTGCCCAATTGGCTGAGCATGTGTGTTGCAAAAAGTGAATTCGTATTGGCATTCCTTGGAGAACCCAATCTGCTTGATACTCATCAGGCCTGAAACTATTATGCCAAAAAAAAGCAAGTATGAGATCTAGGATTCAGAGTACAGATCTTTAGAGACATAACTTTGTTTCACAAAAAAAGCTACCTGAACCAAGTTTGATGCCTACTAAAAAAGTAGTATGTTAAATACATGCATCCAGTGAAACTTATATGAAGATAAATGAAGCAACATGATGATAGAAATCGGAGATGGTACCAATTGATCTGCTGGTTGTCATATGTAGAGTTCATACGTAAAGAAGCATGAACCATGTGAACTTGAGGTCCTCGGAGGTTTGTACAAATACTCATATCGCCAGATTGCCCCATTGAATCCAAGCCAAAATAATATCGCCAATCCATGCAGCTGTACCACTCATATAACAACATGTGGAATTTAGATCCCGTCAAAGAAAACATGTGGAATTTAGATGGGCGGAAGAACATCAGTAGATACAAGGTGCTTGCAATAGAGATCCACGGACGGTTGCAGTCGAGGTAGAGGCCTCCTGGTCGATGACGAGCTGCTGGATGAGCTCGAGCACCCACCTTCTGTCGGGCTGCTGCTGTGCCGCTGATGTGTCGGCTCTATGGCGGCTCCCCCGGCCGGATCTGGCCAGTGCGACGATCAGAGTGGCAAGGCTTGAGATGTGCAACAAAATGGAACTGATGGCAACCATCTCCATTACAATTTCTCGTTTATATCCTACTGTAAACACAAGAGCTAGGATGAAAATAATAATTTAAACCAATCATGCATAAAGATCACTAATCTGATGGTAAATTTGAGATAGCCTAGATGTTGTTGTCAATGTTATAAACCACAGATCATTAAGAATCAACACTAACCATGCAAAATTTGGTAGTCGCTGCTTGCTGTAAACCTAAACTCTCTGCTATGGAGCATTAACATCTGCTTCCAGGCTCCAGCTGCTGGCCCATGGGATCTTCCATATGAACCGCCAGCTCAGGCTTGGCAATATTAATCTGATGCTACGTGATAGAAACCTAAAACACCAACACCAAAATGCAATTTTAAGAAGGCTGTCATTTGCCTGTACAAAAAATCCACGGGAACTCTGAATGGTAGTACCTGTGGATCCCGACATTGATCTCAACATTACACTCCTCCTGCCAGCCAATAAACTAAGTTAACTGTAAATCAGGAAGTTTTAAAATAATATTGTTTGAATAGTGGATATAACCACACAACCAATTGCTGTTGGTTAAAAGGTTTATGATGTGAAGACTGACTTAAATCAACGCACACATGAGACTTGACTGGAGCGCAGAGGCACCTATAGGGTTCGCCGCGGCAGCAACTCGGGGGAGAAGATGGCCGGGTCGGGTTTCTCAAGGCAGTTGCACTCACCGTGCAGCGCCGACCTTGGTGAGGTGCCGGATCTGGACTCCTCCTCCGGCCCGGGAGAGAGGCGTCCGTGGGTACCAACCGTACGGCCATGTCGTCGTGGTTGATCACACGACTGTGTGAGGACCCTCTCTGTGCCGCCTCCTCCTTTCTCCAAGTATTATGTTCGGAATTTACAAAAAAAAACTATGTGATCAAATATGTTTACGAAGAAAGAATTTAGGGTTCACAAGCTTCTTGTACGGGCATTGATCTTGGGGATTCAACAGTCAATAGGTGCAAACAACATAGTTTTGTTGCACATCTAGAAAATTGCATTACTATCGATCTAATTTGAGGACACTATATGAGATGATGGTAGGGAACATGGACTCGAACAAAACTGCAATGCTATAATAATAGTTCGACACTATATGCTCATTATCGCAGAATGCATGGTTTTTCCAAGGAAAAAGGGACAAAGTACATAGATCAGACTGTGTCTCAAACTTATAAAAAAACGACATGTTGACATCCGTGGAAGAGGGAGAGGCACATGCATACCTTGAAGTGCTCGCAATTGTAAACGTAGTTCTCATCCATCCAGTGCTGCAGCTTCCCAGTGGGATCTAGAGGGGCCTGACCTACGACCAACGGACGCGTGCATCGAGCAAGCAGGCCATCGTGGTATGCAGGCTCAAGCAGACAAGCCACTCTGTCAAGACGGTGTCAAATTGCCATAGGAAGAAGAGGCGCCATTGCTGGACATACTTGTAGATCCTAACTACGTTCTCCGTCGCCGAAGCGTTCCGCAAGGCCTCAAGCGCCACCTTCTGTGCCTGCTCCCTCTGCTCCATGGCTTCCAAAAACAAAATTTGAACCATCGGTTTAGTTCAGAGTTCAGGGTGTCTGAACAGCTGACGGAAAAATCTGGCAGCTAAGCAAGTAAATTTAACAGGGTAAAACACTTGGAGTTGCATTAACCACGCAACGGAAAAATAAGAGCAGCCGTGGATGCTCAGTCCAAGTGACTCGCGTTTTAGAAGCATCTACATGACTCACCGATTCATCTGCTATCTGAGACACAATCAGAGTGGCAACATCACAATCCCATAGCTATCATGGGACATCAGAACAAAATCAAATCCATAAGAGTGGTCAGCTATATGATGTTTCAGCTAAAAAATCAGCTATCCCAAGAACACTAATCCCGGCAACCCGAGGCTGCTCATGTGATCTATGAGCAAGCGCCACACAAGCAAGCAGGGATCTACCCGCCTCGAATCACCTAAACCGCATGGAGCACCACCTGCCCACATATCTACGGAATACGCGAGAAAATCGAGACGCCCGGCGAGGGAGAGAAAGGAAGGGGGTGGGTTAACCTCATTGGGGTCGAGCCAGACCTTGCCCTTGCCGCACTTGAGGACGCTCGAGGCCAGGCGCTTCTGCAGCTTGAGGCCCTTGCCGCAGTTGAGGACGCTCGAGGGGGCAGGGCAGCGGCCGCGGTGGGACGTGGGGGCGGCGGCCGCGGCTGGAGGTGGGGCGGCGGCCGCGGCTGGAGGTGAGCGCGACGGCCGCGGCTGGATCTGGGGCGGCGGCCCCGGCTGGAGCTGGGCGCGGTGGCCGCGACGGGAGGTGGCGGGGCCGGCCACGGCGGGAGGTGGCGGGGGCGGCAGCGACGGGCGGCGGCGTTTGAGGGAGGGAGATGGAGGAGGGGATCGGCGGCGGCTGCGAGGGCGAGGGCGACGGCTTGATGTGCGAGGGCGACGGCGAAGGATCTGGTGTGGCGTCGCTCGCTCGCTCGTTCGCACGTTGCCAGACGTTTTTTTCGCTTGTTTTCTTTCATAGGTTTTTTTTCATCGGTTAATTTTCGTAGGCTTTTTTTCTTCGCTTGTAGATGGGTGCGATGGGAGGCGTGGGGGTGGGTGGGGGACTCGGACGGAGGGTTTTTTCTGGTTTTTTGCGGCTGAGCGGGAGGTGGGAGCAAGTACCGAAGAAGTACCAAAAAAGACCATATTAGGTGGGACGAAAATAAAATCCGGAACGCGACCTACCAACTGAGACATTAGGAGTAGAGATGATCCGGCAACCCCGAAGTGACAATAATCGGGACCACTCCCGGTGATGACCATAGTTTGAGTAGTTCATGTATTCACTATGTGCTAATGCTTTGTTCCGGTTCTCTATTAAAAGGAGGCCTTAATATCCCTTAGTTTCCAATAGGATCCCGCTGGCACGGGAGGGTAGGACAAAAGATGTTATGCAAGTTCTTTTCCATAAGCACGTATGACTATATACGGAATACATGCCTACATTATATTGATGAGCTAGAGCTAGTTTTGTTATGACTGTTACATGACGAACCACATCCGGCATAATTATCCATCATTGATCCGGTGCCTATGAGTTTTTCATATACTGGTTCTCGCTTATTTACTTTTTCGTTGCTACTGTTACAATCATTACAAAATACCAAAAACATTACTTTTACTGTCTTTACTTTTGTTACCGTTGCCATCACTATCATATTACTTTGCTACTAAACACCTTGCTGCAGATACTAACTTTCCAGGTGTGGTTGAATTGACAACTCAGCTGCTAATACATGAGAATCTTCTTTGGCTCCCCTTGTGTCGAATCAACAAATTTGGGTTGAATACTCTATCCTCGAAAATTGTTGCGATCCCCTATACTTGTGGGTCATCAAGACTATTTTCTGGCGCCATTGCCGGGGAGCATAGCTCTATTCTTTGAGTCACTTGGGATTTATATCTGCTGGACACTATGAAGAACTTGAAAGACGCTAAGACAACTATTTATCCCTCAACTACGAGGGGAGGTAAGGAACTGCCATCTAGCTCTGCACTTGATTCACCTTCTGTTATGAGTAAGCTAGCGACACCTAAACCTGCTACTGCTATTGATTCTGATATGTCGCATATTATTGATGATGCCACTTCTGCTATGCATGATACTTATGATGAAACTACTTCTATGCTTGATACTACTGTGCCACTTGGTGAATATCTTGATGAGCAAATTGCTAGGTCTAGAGAAAGATAAATCATTGAACCTGAACACAATGATGTTAGTGACGATGAACCTATGCCTTCTATTCCTGAAGGTTATCTTTTTGATGCAGAATCTTCTGCCGCTATTTTTGCTTGCCAAGTTAGATATGAACTTAAGAGGTTGCTAATTAAATGGAGTAAAGAATCTCTTAAAGATAGAATGAGACCGGACCTTGCTTTTGCTACTTCACCTATTTGTGTTCCCGATAAGGATTATTATGATTTTTCTGTTGATCCAGATATAATAACTTTGGTTGAATCTGATCCTTTTTATGGCTATGAATCTGAAACTGTTGTGGCACATCTTACTAAGTTAAATGATATAGCTGCCCTGTGTACTAATAATGAGAAATCGCGCTACCTTTATTTACTTAAGATATTTCCGTTATCATTAAAGGGTGATGCTAAGATATGGTACAATTCTCTTGATCCTGGTTGTGTGCAAAGTCCTCAGGATATGATTTATTACTTCTCTGCTAAATATTTCTCAGCTCATAAGAAACAAGCTGCTTTGAGGGAAATATACAATTTTGTGCAAATTGAAGAAGAGAGTCTCCCACAAGCTTGGGGGAGGCTTCTCAAGTTACTTAATGCTTTGCCTGATCATCCTCTTAAGAAACCTGAAATATTTGATATCTTTTATAATGGACTAATTGATGCTTTCAGAGATTACCTGGATAGTTGTGCTGGTTCTCTTTTCAGGGAAAGAACACCGGATGACGCTGAAATTCTATTGAATAATATGTTGGCTAATGAAAATAATTGGGCACCTCCCGAGCTACCTCCTGAGCCAGTTCCTGAGCCAATTACTGAGCTTATTCCTAAACCAACTCCGAAGAAGAGAGGTGTTCTGTTTCTCAGTCCTGAAGATATGCAAGAGGCAAAGAAATCTATGAAAGAAAAAGGTATTAAAGCTGAAGATGTTAAGAATTTACCTCCTATTGAAGAAATACATGGTCTTAATTTACCGCCTGTTGAAGAAGTATATGATCTCAATTACTTATTTAATGAAGAACCTCCCGACATCCCGACACAGGTAGTAAAGGTAAATTCTCTCTATAGATATGATAAAGCTGAAGTCCCTCCTACTAAAATTGCTAGTCAGTGCTTGGATGAGTTTGATGACTTTATGTTTAAGCAAGATGACTTTAATGCTTATTTTGGTAGACAATTAAAACAGAATACCTTTATGATTAAATGCTTGGGTGATTATATGGCTGATATTAGAGGTGAACTTAAACTTGTTAGCAAGCATGCTTCTATGGTTACCACTCAAGTAGAACAAGTACTTAAAGCTCAGAAAGAAGTGCTTGATGAAATGAATAGTAAGAAAAATGATTATGTTGTTAGAGTGGCTACTAGAACTGGTAGAATGACTTAGGAACCTTTGTATCCTGAAGGCCACCCTAAGAGAATCGAGCAAGATTCTCAGAGAAATGATATTGATGTACCTAGTTATTCTAAGAGGAAGAAAAAGAAAAATGATAGGACTTTGCAAACTTCTAGTGAACCTATTGCTGAACCACCTGAGAATCCAAATGATATTTCTATTTCTGATGCTGAAACACAATCAGGTGATGAACATGAACCTAGTGATAATGTTAATGATAATGTTCATGTTGATGCTCAACCTAGTAATGATAATGATGTAGAAGTTGAACCTGTTGTCGATCTTGATAACCCACAATCAAGGAATCAACGTTATGATAAAAGAGACTTCGTTGCTAGGAAACATGGTAAAGAAAGGGAACCATGGGTCCAAAAACCCATGCCTTTTCCCCCGAAACCATCCAAGAAAAAGGATGATGAGGATTTTTAGCGCTTTGTTGAAATGATTAGACCTATCTTTTTGCGTATGCGATTAACGGACGTGCTCAAAGAAAATCCTTACTCTAAGTATATGAAGGATATTATTACAAATAAAAGAAAGATACCTGAAGCTGAAATTTCCACCATGCTTGCTAATTATACTTTTAAGGGTGGGGTACCAAAGAAACTTGGAGATCCCGGAGTACCTACTATACCATGCTCCATTAAGAGAAATTATGTTAAAACTGCTTTATGTGATCTTGGAGCCGGTGTTAGTGTTATGCCTCTCTCTTTATATCGTAGACTTGACTTGAATAAGTTGACACCTACTGAAATATCTTTGCAAATGGCTGATAAATCAACTGCTATACCTGTCGGTATTTGTGAGGATGTGCCTGTTGTGGTTGCAAACGTTACTATTTTAACAGACTTTGTTATTCTTGATATTCCTGAGGATGATAGTATGTCTATTATTCTTGGAAGACGTTTCTTAATACTGCAGGGGCTGTTATTGATTGCAACAAAGGCAATGTCACTTTTCATGTTAATGGCAATGAGCACACGGTACACTTCCCGAGGAAACAACCTCAAGTTTATAGTATCAACTCTATTGGAAAAATTCCATCGATTATATTTGGAGGTTTTGAATTTCCTCTCCCTACTGTCAAGAAAAAGTATGATATACTCATTGTTGGGGATTTTCATATGCCCGTTGAGGTAACTTAGTGCTATTCGAAAATTCTCCGGTTCCGTGTTAATCGGAATGAGCTCGTTAACAAGACTTGATCAACCTTGTTAGTGGATTCATCTTGATGATCACGAGATGGATGAAACTAGAAGCACAACTTTCTGTACCCTCTTTATACTTTCTGTTATTTAGTAGAAATAAAGTAAAATAGTATTTTTCTGTCTGTCTCCTGACTTATCCGCTCAATATAAAAATATCCCGAAAATAAAAGTCCTCAGAATGCCATGCCAATTTAATATGATTTTTTCGGGAATATTTAAGAATTTACTGTGCAAAAATCACCACGGGGGGAGCTGCCACCTGGCCACGAGGGTGGAGGGCGCGCCCTACCCCCCCTGGGCGCGCCCCCTGCCTCGTGGGCCTACGGAGACCCTCCTCCACTTATTCCTGCACCCATCTTCTTCCTCTGTCTCACACAAACATGAAAAACCAACTCAAGCACGAGTTCCAGCCCCCGTTGCTGTGATTTTCGATCTCCTTGCTCAAAGCACCTCTCGCAAAACTGCTTGGCGAGATTATTCCTTGGTATGTGACTCCTCCATTGGTCCAATTAGTTTTTGTTCTAGTGCTTTATTCATTGCAAATTTGTGCTGCATAGGTGACCATGTTCTTGAGCTTGCATGTCAAATTTATATGGTTCCAAGTAGTTCTAATGCTCTATATAGGCTCTAGGCACTTGTGGGAGTTGTTACTATCAATTTTATTGAAGTTGGTTCACTTTTATTTGAAGTTACTAAAAATTTCAGATTGTTTCAGAAAATAATGAAGAGATTTTTGAGGGGCTCGTCGAGCCGAAGCTCGAAGGAAAAACAAAAGGAAGAAGAGCAGAAGCCCAAATTTAATTTGCCTCGCACCGCGGAGGTTCGGCCGTGTGAATGGCCTTCCGATGACTTCTTGAGGAGTGCCAGGATTTATGAGGATTTCTATCTATTAATTGAGTACGCCGGCCTCACCAACTTCCTCCGCGACCAACGTCATCAGTATCTCTTACTCACAAATACTTTTGTGCAGAACTTCTACTTTTTCCCTAAGAAATCACCTCCAACAGTAGAGTTCCATTTATATGACGTTGTTAAGGAGATGCCATTAGCTGAATTTTGCGAGGTTTGCAAAATACCTTTTGAGGGTTCTTTAGATGAACCACACCGTAATGAAGTAGAAGCTTTTATTAACACTACCACTGTGGGAGAAACCAGGAAGGTTTCTGATGCAAGAATTACTAGCATACATTTTCCTGTTTTACGCTACTTTGCCTTATTTGCTAGTCGTTGCTTGCTTGGTCGCGGGAACTATGGAAACCTTAGCATTACTGATATTATCATTTTGTTCCATGGTTTATACCGCAATAACTCTGTTAGTATGGGTGAAATTGTTGCTAGACGAGTCTGAACCGTACTAAGGGCCCCATCTTTGGAGGCATTTATGCTTCACGCCTAGCTGAATATTTTGAGATACCTATTAGGCATGAGGAGAAGGAAGAAACATCATTGCCTCGTGTTTATTTAGATTATAGGAGTTTGCTAGCGCATGATTTTCTTGTTAAGAGTCGCGAAGGGGAGCTCAAATATAAATTGGACTTTGATAAACATCATCCTGAGACTATTACTTTGCCTCCTCCCTCTTTGTTTAACTTATCTGCAGGTACTCACATTGTTCCGTGGGCGGCCATTCAAGCCTATCGGAATCCTGCACCAGCCCCGGAACCGGAGCCACAATATGAGCCTCCACGACTATCTTTTTATTCTTGGGATCCAGAGGAGGTTGCCAGCCAGTGGCAACCGGAGCCTTCTTCATCACAGTATGACCCCAGCTACACCTACGGGTATCAGCCAGGCCATCCCTGGTAATAGACCAACTTAGGCCAAAAGCCTAAGCTTGGGGGAGTACATATTTTCCACCGACATTACATTCATGTTCACACACACTCATTGCTAGATGTCGGTGTTCATACTCTTTCACTATAATATCCATGCTAGTTTATTTTCTTTTTCCTGCTTTCTTCTTGTGTGTTTAATAAACCTTAAGAAAAATAAAAAAATTAAAAAAAATTAGTAGTAGTTATTTCTTTGCTGTAGTAGTAAAAAAGGGGGAAAACCCAAAAATATTTCCCGTTCTTCTTTTGCTTGTTGGGAGCTTTCCCGTGTAAATAGTTTTTGTTTCGTTTCTTTTTTTTGGGGGTCGAGAAGACTATAATGAAAATGCTTAGTGGCTCTTATATGCATGATTGATTATTTAAACTCAGAGCCCATATTACTTGTCTTCTCTCTTGAGTTGAATGCTCGCAGATTCCAGCTTAGTCCAATGCACGTGCACTCTTATTATTATTCACACCGTTCGGTCGTGCAAGTGAAAGGCAATAATGATGATATATGATGGACTTATTGAGGGGAGAAAAGCTGGTATGAACTCGACCTCTCTTGTTTTTGTAAATATGATGATTCATTGTTCTTGATTCAGCTATTATGAAGTAAACATATTTGCAATGACATTTAGAGATTATAGTTGCTTGTGCCATGCTTGATTAGCTATGAGTTATAATGGTTTACTTTCGTGTCAACATGCTATTAGAATGGTTATGATGTGGTATGATGGGATGGTATCCTCCTTTAAATGAATTGAGTGACTAGACTTGGCACATGTTCACGCATGTAGTTGAATCCAATCAACATAGCCTTCATGACATTTATGTTCATGGTGGATTATATCCTACTCATGCTTGTACTCGGTGTGAATTAATTTTAATGCATGTTTAGGACTGTTGTCGCTCTCTCAGTTGGTCGCTTCCCAGTCTTTTGCTAGCCTTCACCTGTACTAAGCGGGAATACTGCTTGTGCATCCAAACTCCTTAACCCCAAAGTTATTCCATATGAGTCCACTATACCTACCTATATGCGGTATTTACCTGCCGTTCCAAGTAAATTTGTATGTGCCAAACTCTAAACCTTCAAATAAACATTCTGTTTTGCATGCTCGAATAGCTCATATGTCAACTAGAGTTGCCCTTATCTTCCGTGTTAGGCGGGTTTCTCAAAAGGAGTGGACTCCGCTCCTCATTCACAAGAAAAAGGCCGGTATCCGGGATGCCCAGTCCCATGCTTCGTGCAAATTAAATCAAAATAACTGCAAACAAAACTCCCCTTGAGACCCATTGAATGTTGGAGGCACTCGTTGTTTCGAGCAAGCCATGGATTGATGCTTGTGGAGGAAGGGGAGTATAAACTTTACCATTCTGTTTGGCAACCGCCTATAATCTGTTTAGCATGGAAGATATCGTCATCTCTTAGTTGTTATGTTGACAATGAAAGTATGCCGCTCAAAATATAATTTATCTCTATTTCAAAACCGAGCTCTGACACCTCTACAAATCCCTGCTTCCCTCTGCGAAGGGCCTATCTATTTACTTTTATGTTGAGTCATCACCCTTCTTATAAAAAGCACCCGCTGGAGAGCACACTGTCGTTTGCATTCATTATTATTGGTTTATTTCGGGTCTGACTTGACTGGATCTCTTTTACCATGAATTACAATGTTTAGTCAGTCCTTGATCTTTAAAGGTGCTATGCATTTATGTTTTGCGGTCTCAGAAAGGGCTAGTGAGATACCATTTTGTTATACCGTGTTATGATTATTTTGAGATAGTGTTGTCATCTGTGTTTTGCTATTATGGACCGCTAGCTGATTATGCAATTGATATGAGTAATTGTGAGACCTACCTGTCATTGTGAGTATGGTTAGTTCATAATAATTGCTGAGACTTGAATGCTGTCTTTTCATGTTTACAACAACAAGAGCAAACAGAGTTTGTAAAAGTTTTTCTTTTTCTCTTTCAGTTTGTCAACTGAATTGCTTGAGGACAAGCAAGGGTTTAAGCTTGGGGGAGTTGATACATCTCCGTCGTATCTACTTTTCCAAACACTTTTGCCCTTGTTTTGGACTCTAACTTGTATGATTTGAATGGAACTAACCCAGACTGATGCTGTTTTCAGCAGAACTGCCATGGTGTTGTTTTTTTGTGCAGGAAATAAAGATTCTTGGAATGTCCTGAAACTCCACGGAACACCTTAGAAAAAATAAAGAAAAATCCTCGCAAAAGATGAAGACCAGGGGGCCCACACCCTGCTCACGAGGGTGGGGGGCGTGCCTCCCCCCTGGGCACGCCCCCTACCTCGTGGGCCCCATGGAGACCCTCCGACGCCAACTCCAACTCCATATATTGGCTTTCGGGGAGAAAAAAATCAGAGAGAAGAAATAATCGCGTTTTACGATACGGAGCCGCCGCCAAGCCCTAATCTCTCTCGGGAGGGCTGATCTGGAGTCCGTTCGGGGCTCCGGAGAGGGGGATTCGTCGCCGTCGTCATCATTAACCATCCTCCATCACCAATTTCATGATGCTCACCGCCGTGCGTGAGTAATTCCATCGTAGGCTTGCTGGACGGTGATGGGTTAGATGAGATTTATCATGTAATCGAGTTAGTTTTGTTAGGGTTTGATCCCTAGTATCCATTATGTTCTGAGGTTGATGTTGCTATGACTTTGCTATGCTTAATGCTTGTCACTAGGGCCCGAGTGCCATGATTTCAGATCTGAGCCTATTATGTTTTCATGAATATATGTGTGTTCTAGATCCTATCTTGCAAGTCTATAGTCACCTACTATGTGTTATGATCCGGCAACCCTGAAGTGACAATAATCGGGACCACTCCCGGTGATGACCATACTTTGAGGAGTTCATGTATTCACTATGTGCTAATGCTTTGTTTCGGTTCTCTATTAAAAGGAGGCCTTAGTATCCCTTAGTTTCCAATAGGACCCCGCTGCCACGGGAGAGTAGGACAAAAGATGTCATGCAAGTTCTTTTCCATAAGCACGTATGACTATATACGGAATACATGCCTACATTATATTGATGAACTGGAGCTAGTTCTTTGTCACCCTATGTTATGACTGTTACATGACGAACCACATCCGGCATAATTATCCATCATTTATCCGGTGCCTACGAGTTTTCCATATACTGGTTCTCGCTTATTTAATTTTTCGTTGCTACTGTTACAATCATTACAAAATACCAAAAACATTACTTTTACTGTCTTTACTTTTGTTATCGTTACCATCACTATCATATTACTTTGCTACTAAACACCTTGCTGCAGATACTAAGTTTCCAGGTGTGGTTGAATTGACAACTGAGCTGCTAATACTTGAGAATATTCTTTGGCTCCCCTTGTGTCGAATCAACAAATTTGGGTTGAATACTCTACCCTAGAAAACTGTTGCGGTCCCCTATACTTGTGGGTCATCACCGCCTCGCAATACGCGCTATGTCTGGTTGCAGGAAAACGGTTCGAATAATGACCTGACCGTACTGAAATATCACATCGTCTAAAAAGTTGTCAACTGAAGTATCATTCTCTCTACGGTGGTATGTGAAGATCATTTTGCAGATCCGAACACGGTCTACGTGTTCGATAATTACCTTGGAGTATTCGGAGAAGGAACCCGCCTTGCAATGCCGAAGACAAGATTGTGCGCCAGACTCATCGTCATTGAAGCCTGGTTCATGGGCTACTGAGGGAGTCCTGGATTAGGGGGTATCCGGAAAGCCGGACTATATACATCGTCCGGACTATTGAATCGATGAGATACTAGACTCAAGACTCCGGCCCGTGTCCGGATGGGACTCTCCTTTGCGTGGAAGACAAGCTTGGCGATCCGGATATTTTATTTCCTTCCTTGTAACCGACTCCATGTAAACCCTAGCCCTCTCCGGTGTCTATATAAACCGGAGAGGATGGTCTTTAGAAGGCCGATCACAATTACAATCATACCATCATAGGCTTGCTCTTAGGGTTTAGCCTCTACGATCTCGTGGTAGATCTACTCTTGTACTACTCATCTCTTTAATATTAATCAAGCAGGAAGTAGGGTTTTACCTCCATCGAGAGGGCCCGAACCTGGGTAAACATTGTGTCCCTTGCTTCCTGTTACCATCAGCCTAAGACGCACAGATCGGGACCGACAATGAGATCCGCCGGTTTTGACACTGACAATGAGCACCAGCACTAGAATGATTGTGTGAACATGAATGTAAAGTCGGCGAGGAATACGTACTCCCCCAAGCATAGGCTTTTAGCCTAAGTTGGTCTATGGTCATGGGTCAGAGCTACTCCCTCCAGTGTACTGGGATGCATCGTCTGGGTACCACTGGCTGGCAAACTCCTCCGGATTCCACTGATAAAAGGATGGTTGATAAGGGTCAAGTTGTGGTTCCGGCTCAGGCTCTGGGGCTGATATTGGCCTTGGTAAGCACGAGCGGCCTCCGGTAAGACGAGAAACGTGCCTGTAGATAAATCAAACAAAGATGGTGCATGCAGGATAACAGTTTCACTGCGTTTCTTATGATATCTCAAATTATACTTAAGCATATTCTCATCATTTGCAATAATAAACTCATGTGCTACCATGCTCTTGTAATCTAGAAAAGTAGGGGGCAACGGTTTTTCTTCTTCCTCATAGTGCCTAATAGGTATCTCGAGGTGTTCAGCAAGGCATGAGGCATAGATACCTCCAAAAATGAGGCCCTTAATAGAATTCATGCTTAATCGTCTAGCAATAATGGCACCCATATTAAAAGTGTTATCACAGAATAAAGCATGGAACAAAATTATAATATCAGGAATACTAAGGTTTCCACAGTTTCCGTGGCCAATCAAGCATCGACTAGCAAATATTGCAAAGTAGCGTAAAACAGGAGAATGTATGCTAGTTATTCGTGCATCGGAAACTTTCTTCGTTTCCCCTACGGTGATGGTGTCAATAAATCCTTCCACATCTTTATGATGTGGTTCGTCTAAGCTTCCCCCGAAGGGTATTTTGCAAACCGTGCAAAATTCATATAGTGACATCTCCCTATCAACATCATATAATTTAAACTCTACTAAAGGAGGTGACTTCTTAGGATAGAAGTAGAAATTTTGCACAAAAGTATTGGTGAGTAAGATATATTGTTCAAGCTGGTTGTGGAGGAAGTCGGTGAGGCCCGCATTATCAACCAAAGAATAGAAATCATCATATATCCTGGCTGCTCTCAAGAAATAATCACAAGGCCATTCACACTGCCGTAATTCCGCCACACGAGGAAGATTATACTTGGGCTTTTCATTCTCCTTAGCTTGTTTATCCTTAGAGCCTTGGCTAGAAGAGCCCCTCAAGAAGACTCTCTTTATCATTTTCTGGAAATTTCTGAAATTTTTAGTGACTCAAATAAAAGTGAAACAAACTAAATATAATTGATAACAACTACTCCCACAAGTGCCTAGAGCCTCTATCATGCATTAGAATTACTTGGGACCTCATAAATTTGACATGCAAGCTCAAGAACAGGGTCACCTAAGCAGCAATAATTTGCAATGAATAAAGAACTAGAACAAAAACTAATTGGATCGTTGGAGGAGTCACATACCAAAGAACAATCCCCCAAAGCAGTTTTGTGAATGGAGCTTTGCACAAGGAGATCGAAAATGGCAGCAAAACGAGCTAGAACTCGTGCTTGAGCTAGGTAGTGATTTTTTTGGGAGGAAGAAGAAGTGTGTGGGTGCCGGAATAAGTGGAGGGGAGCCACCGTGGGCCCATGAGGCAGGGGGGTGCGCCCTGGACCCTCGTGGCCAGGTGCTTGCTCCCCCTGCTGTGTTCTTAGTGCCAAATATTCTCAAATCTTCCAGAAAAAATCATATTAAATTGGCATGGCATTTGGAGAACTTTTGTTTTCGTGATATTTTTTATTGCATAGATAATTCAGAAAACAGACAAAATATACTATTTCTACTTTATTTATTTTAAGTAACAGAAAGTAAAGAGAGGGTACAGAAGGTTGTGCCTTCTAACTTCATCCATCTCATGCTCATCAAAAGGAATCCACTAACAAGGTTGATCAAGTCTTGTTAAGAAACTCATTCCAAATCACATGAAACCGGAGAAATTTCAAGGTGACACTAGGTTACCTCAACGGGGATATGAACATCCCCAACAATAAGAATATCATACTTTTTCTTTGCAGTAGGGAGAGGAAAGTCAAAACCTCCAATAATTATTAATGGAATTTTCCCAATAGAATTTATGCTATGAACTTGAGGTTGTTTCCTCGGAAAGTGTACCGTATGCTCATTACCATTAACATGAAAGGTGACATTGCCTTTGTTGCAATCAATAACAGCACCTGCAGTATTTAAAAAGGGTCTACCAAGGATAATCGAAATACTGTCGTCCTCAGGGATATCAAGAATGACAAAGTCTGTTAAGATAGTAACATTCGCAACAACAACAGGCACGTCCTCGCAAATGCCGACAGGTATAGCAGTTGATTTATCAGCCATTTGCAAAGATATCTCAGTAGGTGTCAACTTACTTAATTCAAGTCTAGGGTATTAGGAAAGAGGCATAACACTGACACCGGCTCCTAGATCACATAAGGCAGTTTTAACATAATTTCTTTTGATGGAGCATTGTATCATGGGTACTCCGGGATCACCAAGTTTCTTAGGTAAGGTATTCCACCCTTAAAAGTATAGTTGGCAAGCATGGTGGAGATTTCACCTTCAGGTATTTTTCTTTTATTTGTAATGATATATTTCATGTATTTAGCATAAGGGTTTGTTTTAAGCATATCGGTTAAGCGCATACGTAAGAAAATAGGTCTCACTACAACAAGAACCCACATACACCAACGCATATCTACAAACGGTTTAATAATATGTGTTGTTTTTGTTTGGGTCAACCACCCACCTCCCACAAATAGCTAACCTCCCGTATCTATCTCCACGACGACTGTACCTCCTCGTGCAAATATGACGCAGCCTGCAGGATATTTTCTCCCCACCACCTCTCCGTCAAATTTCCCTCACTACTAGGAAAAGGCCTACTAATGGCGCACCGGTTTTGCCTACTAATGGCGCACTACCGGTGCGCCATTAGTAGCACGCCACTAGAATTTTTTACTAATGGCGCACCACCGGTGCGCCATTAGTATCTGGTATACTAGTGGCGGACCAAGCAGTGCGCCATTAGTATGTAACTCCATGCGCCATTAGTATGCCTCCCGGGGGGCCATATGTAACCATGTGCTTTGTCATACTAATGGCGCACTCTGCCTTGATGTGCCATTAGTATTTTTTGGCATACTAATGGCGCACTCTGCCTTGATGCGCCATTAGTATGAATATTTGTTTTTTTGTTTTTTGCTTTTCTGATTTTTGCACAGGTTACAAAATATATTATTGTACAGAATATAGACAGCAGCACACAGCAACAACAGATTCATCGAATACAATAGAAGATTAGTCTCCGAATACAGTTCATCATATTAGTCTCTGAATTCAAAAGACCGAACAAAGATAAAACATTACAAGTCTCAAGACCGCGAGTATCGAGTTTGTCTTCACATTACAAGTCGACATCGATCATCTAAACTACCATCACATAAAAGAGAGCTGGGGTCATCACGATGAGCATCATCGCGATCAAACTGGTCTTCATCCGGTTCCTCCAACGCTCCCTCCTCTCTCCCGCTAGATAGCAGGCGTACCTAGATTCGGCCTCCGCCCTAGTGGTGTACCCTTTGTAACTGTTACCACTGAAACGGTGAACCTGTCTCCGACACTCCTCCCAGTCGTCGTAGACTCCGGGAACCTTACCCTTGTACACGACATACGACGGCATCTCTATGCACAAGCCAAACAACAGACAATACATAAGCAATATGTAAGTATGCAACAAAAGGATCGGAAGAGAAAAGCAAGACATTAATAGCACGATTCATGGTCCTACTAATAAATAGCATCGATTACATCTAAGTTGAACGACTGTCCAAACCAAAGAGACATACGAATTCATTAAAGTTTAATTACAACATGAGCCAATCAATGTTTCAGAACTACACATCACTACTTTCGACTCGACTCATCGGACAGGAGCGTGGATGAAGCCGCCGTCTGTCGTGATGGTCATGAAATCGCGGTCGTTGTCACCCTGCATGTGTAGCATTCCATCTATCTCATTGTTGGACGGTTGATATCTGAGGTAGAACTGCCCCGAGGTATGAAGGACATCTTGATGGATGATGTCCGCAAACTCCGACTGGATGCAAAAGAATTCTTGTCTGAGGTCCGCGTCCTGGGTTGCCTACAACCTCGCGGCCCAATCTTTGAGACTATCTGGTAGCAGAAGGTGATGATGGTCCCTTACGATCGCCTGCATGTGATGGAGGGCGTAGTAGGCATCCTTCTGACCGCCAGGCGGCTGCTTTACGCAGCAGAAATTCGTATTGTGTGAGAAGGTGTGCTTGCCGTACTTATGAACTGCCCTAGTGAAGGTGCCTCCAGATTTGGCGTAGCCGGGGAGAACATCATCAAGAACTTTCTTGACATTTGTGTAGTCTATCTTGGAGTTACGGTACGGGTCGAAATACGTGGCCATGGAATATTTCGGGCTTAAGAGGATGAGTGTGCAATGTGTGTCACTGCACAAAACACGGAATGTTAGAAAAAAAAGAATGATCGAAATCTAAGAAATCATATGTTACGGGGCGGTTAAGGGATGACTTACTAGGGAAAGTAAGCCACAAGGAAGTTATCCTTATCTGGGTTTGCCAGAATGACGCCTTCGAGCTGTGAACTTGCAACTTGGCGGTCCCTAGCGCTGCTCAAGTGCTTGGCACGCATGTAGAAGGGTTCGACTATCACGATGTCTGGGGTCTTGTCTCTAATGATCCGCATCTCCATACTCAGCGAAAACAGCCGAACGAAGGTGTAGTGCAGTGGATGAAGGTTAAACATAGCAAAGATGTCATCAAACCGCAGGACGATCGTACCCCCGATGTCGCCATCCACAAAGCCCTTTCCCTCTGGCACCTTGGCCACGAAAACCGGGTATGCCACATCATTCTCTCTGAGACACCGCTTCTCCAAAGAAAGAACACTGTCGTGCAGACTCCGCATAGCACCAGTTGCAGAATTCAGCATATTTGGCGGTAGCATCGCCCTACCCGCCACATGCACCCTCCTCGAGATATCCTTAGGTGAAGGTGGCCCGTCCTGAGCACGGATCGAACTCGGTGCCGGCTGGCTCGCACCGGCGCCCTTGTTAGTCTTTCGTTTCCGTCCTTTCTTCTTGATCTCCTATAATGGGACCGAGTTCTGCTCACAGACCGCCTTCTTGAGCGTGTTGGGGCTGATAATATTTCGCACCTCAACTATTTGAGGCTCGGTGAAGGCGGGAGCTGGAGGCGTGTCCTGAGAACTGAACGCCAGACGACACCTGTTGTAATTGGATTTCTCCGCCGTACTAGCTAGATCGCGGTCGTCTTGGTTGGGTTCTTGAGAAAGAGGCCCGCAGAACTCGTCAGCGTACCCATGTTCGGCAAAGTACTTATCAACTTTGGTAAATGTACTGTCGTCGTTGTCGTTGCCGTCCGGATCCTGTGCCATAGGGCTGTCCGGATCCTGTGCCATAGGGATGTCCGGCAGGTCCGGTAGCGTTGCGGCGTTCTTGCCATGGCTTGGCGCCGGCACGACTGGCGGTCTTGTCTGTGGGGTGGTGGCCCCCGCCTTCAAACGAATCTGGCTCTTCGGCCAAAGCCAGGGCCAGTTTACGCAGGCGCTGAGGGTCATCTCATCTTTTTCGTCGGCCCCAGCGGGTCGAATCGGAGGTAACAGCTCGTCGCAGTCTGGTAGCACCCGAACCACTTCAACCCTATACACTATGGGTGGCATCGGATTACCGTGGAACATGGGGTTGCTCGGTTGAACGATTCTGCCCTTGGCGACATCGACCAACTCGGCGCCCACGAAGTGCAGAAGAGAGCAAGGAACGTCGGCGGTGCCCTGCGAAAACATGTACAGGGCGTCAGGGATGCCCAGTCAAAGGCAAGGAGATGAAGTCATCGGCCGAGAGGCTTAGTTTCCGTGATGCCGTCGAGCTTGGCTAATCTCTAGGCACCGCCAACGGCGGGCGTGCAACTGACGGAGGGGGCGCTTGCTGGCGAGGTGCCGGCCGGCGTACACCCGGGTGCATTAAGCTCCAATGCCCGTGACACGAATATCGCCTCCGCCGGAGACACCAATGGCGCCGCCGCCGGAGACACCAATGGCGTCGCCGGAGACACCAATGGCGCCGCCTGCGCGTTGTGCGAGTTGCTGGTCGTGAAGCTGGGAACCGGGGGAGGCCCCTGTTGGCCGCCCGCAATCCACGTCGTCAGCCCATGAATCAATGTATGCACCATGGCATTGAGCTTTGTTCCCAGTTGTTGTTCCACTTGCTCTTGGACAAGCTCCAGAATCCGCGCCACTTGTGCCTTGAGTTCTTCAACCTCGCGCGTCTGGCTTTCCGAGCTGGTCTTTTTCTCCCTCCGCAGACCAGTGGTATAGTATGACCCCCATTTTATGGACAAGCCTTTGCCGGCCACACGACTAGCTGACGTCGGCTTAGTGAGCTTATCCTTGTTTTTCATTACGTTCAACGCCCTATTTAAAGGTGTGTCGAAAGGGGAGCTCTGAGATGACCCCGCACTACTGCTTTCAGTGTCCTGCGAAAGGAACGTGAACCATTTAGAAATATTGGGGATTAATTAGAGTGCAACCATATGGAGCTAATTACGCGGGGGTGTATTCCTTACCAGAACAAGCTCAAGCGCCCTGGTCTTCGGATCCATGGTAAGCTCCTTTGTTATCGGGTCCTCCTTGTACCGGGCCCTAACATAGTTCCAGGTCTGCTTGTCACCGCTGTATTTCTCGAAGCAGGGCGATAGGCCTTGCTCGGCACGCTCCGCGTCCTCCTTGTCCCATATAGGCTCCGCCACTCTGTAACCGCCGGGACCGAGTTTGTGTTCCCCTAAGTTCAACTCCCGCATTTCTTTCCCCCACTGACTTGATTCGGAGGTTGCACTGCTCTCGCACTTGATCTTGAACTCCTTGTACTCATATTTGCTCATCAAAGGATATTTCGCCTTGATCTTCTCATAACTATCACCTTTATCAATCATTCTCTTCACCTCGCTTCTCCAAGTAGACAGGGCCGTGCTCATCTTTGTGAGGGCGGCACTGTTCACTTTATTCCCTGAGAGGCCTGTGTTTTCAAATTCGGCGGGGAACTTGTATCATTCGTGCAGCTTCGTGAAGAGGAGGTTGCGCAAATTCCCTCGGTCCTTATGCCTAAGGTTCTCGGTGTTGATCGAGACGGTGCTCCGGAGACTGCACCCGAGCTGAACCGAGTACCCCTTGACTCTATGTTTGGGCTCCGTTCGATTCCCGTCGGATTCCACTTGAGTGAATTCCTCCTTGAGGGTGCGGTGCGCATTCGGGCGCCGGTCCTTCCTTTGCTTCTTCGGTTGGCTGCCATCTGTGTGTGCGCCGCCATCATTAGTGGTGGCATCCTCGGCGGCACCATCAGTGGTGTCATCCTCGATGCCACTAGGGGTTGTGTAATCAGGATCGGTGTCTTCCGCGGCATCCTCATAGCGGTGAGGTTGTTCCTCCATCTCCTGGGATAGCTCCCAGAATTGCTTGCCGCCTGAACCACCGGCCTCATCGTTGTGGGCCATGTTTCGCTCTAAATAGGAAAAAAGTTTGGTCAAAAAGTTGGTTATTGTCAAGGAACAAGATCATGGTCTCATCATTTAGGGTTTGTCGACACCGAGGCACCCTAAAAGCCTAAGCTTTCATCATTTAGGGTTTGTCGACGCCGAGGCACCCTAAAAGCCTAAGCATACATCATTTAGGTTCTCATCAACACCGAGGCATCCGGGGCAGCCAAGTTAAGTTTTCATCATTTAGGGTTTATCGATGCCGAGGCACCCTAGGTTGGGCCTAATCACTTGGCACTAATCACTTGGCTCTATTGCCACCTATGTCGGGTTTATCATCTAGGGTTTATCGATGCTAGAAGAATTCTAAGTTGGGCCTAATCACTTGGCTCTATTGCCACCTATGGTTTAATGCAGCAAGAATGGCAGGGCCGTTGATCCTACTTAACTAAGTACTAAGATACCCCGGCCCATGCATTAGTCGCAAGTACCCCATATGTCCTATTTTTAGCAAAGTCATGCTAAAATTCACGGAAAATTTTAGCATGACCTTTGCTGAAAATAGGACATATGAAATACCCGAATTTGCCAGAACGGAAGTTAATCGACATTCCGGCAAACTCAAGGGCCTCTCGGGGTACCTGCAAATTCATCACGACACAATGGTCGGAGACAAAACCCATCAAACTAGGAAGATGATCATCATCTTTGCAAGACAGTAGCTCAAGTTTTTGACAGTAGCCTCTGAAGAAAACAGCATTGCAACATTCAAGTTCAGACATACACACGGAACATTTGACCAGTTACCTCTGAAGAAAAATATACGCTGACTATTGGACACAAAGAAAACAGCTATTGTAAACATTAAGTCATGGTAGTGTGCGCTGAAGCAATTACAGTATAGGAACAACAACACAACAGTAGCAAATACAAGTCCTCAGTAAGTGTAAGAGAAGTGTACTAGAGCTGTAAACAGACTTAAAAAACCCACATGATGTTATAACTATATACACTGAACATGATGATACCAAATGGGAAGGAAAATTGTATCACTCTAGATTAGTGTAGCCACTATCTAACAAAACCAAAATGTTAACAAAATTACACCATGATGATACCAAATTCTTGTAGCAGTACAATGAGTTAACAGGATAAAAAAATCATCCACATTCACCAACCCAAACTGGTGAAGATACAGCAAACCAGAACCTCCCAGGTTTCTGCCATTTTATTTTCCCCACCGTATATGTTTTTTGATTCATGTCATGGTACTTGCTGTCAAACCAAGTATTTTCTTTCTACATAATCTAGGAAGTTTCCTTCTTACTGTCTCACTATCTTACTGTCTCACTACAAAAAACTAGTATGCTTAGTTGAGACTAGTATGCTTAGTTGCATTATGACAGGCAAAGTGTCACGATTCAGACAACAGAGCGGCTAAGCATAGCAAGTGGATAGTTTAGTCAGGAGTTAAATAAAATTGTTGTTGAACCGGTGGGGTTTTAGTATACTACTTGCAGCTTTCTTCTTTAACTTTGTGCTACTCCCTCCGTTCGAAAATAAATGACATGGTTTTTAGTTCAAATTTGAAACTGAACCACGTCGCTTAATTACGAACGGAGGAGTACAAGCAAATAAACCGCACTCAGATGGTGGATTACAGCCTAGAACCCACTCCTTCAGTGAAAATTATATATATATATATATATATATATATATATATATATATATATATATATTATCTATGTTGATACCCGCAGCATATACCTAGGCTAAATGCCATAGCACACCACTGAAGAAAACGATGCTCATAAGGTGGGCATCCTCTGTCATTTTCAACACTCCGCACACAACTTGAATCCAAAGCGACATTTGCTTTCAAACTTTTCGACGATGCGACACTCAAAAGAAAAATAATAAGCATAATCTAACTGAGATCATCAAGTGCCACATAGAGCATTTTGGTTAACAAACACAGACAGGCGAAAATGTTCCAGAGCACAATGTCACTTTGGTATATGGATTTCTTTCTTCTTGCACTGTTGATTTACACTGTAAATTTGTACAATATATAACTGTGGGGGGGGGGGGGGGAATCCAAACTCACTGGAAAATTCACTAATTGAGCCTAGTATCCTCTAAAATGCATCTAAATGCAAGCTCAGAGATTTGAACATTTGGAAAACCCTAGCTACTTAATTCTCCAACCCCCTTTCCTTGTCCAAATTTCTCCAACCCCCAACCCTAGAACACATCAGAAGGAAATAAAGAGGGGGAAGAGGGGGAAGCGGCTCGGGTGCTCGCTTGGGAGGTCGAGGGCGACTCGGGGCAGCCCGAGCTAGTCGAGGCGGCGCGAATTCGGTGTCGAGCGGTGGCGGTCATCCTGGGCAGGCCGCGCGGTCGAGGGCGTTGAGCGGTGGCGGTCCTCCTGGGCGTCCGAGCTCGTCCGGGTCCTTGTAGTCGAAGAGGAAGACGGCGGCGGTCCTCCTGGGCAGGCCGCGCGGTGTTGGACGGCGAGTACGTCGAGGGTGCAGGCGGGGCCGCGGGGGGAGGGGCGCTTGGGCGGGTGGACGTCGAGGGCACTCGGCTCGGGGACGGCGAGGGAGGCGGCGCTCGGCTCGGGGACGGCGAGGGAGGCGGCGAGGGAGGCGGCACTCGGCTCGGGGACGGCGAAGGAGGCGAGGGGGGCGGCGAGGGGGACGGCGAACACGGGGGGCAGCGGGTGAGATCGATGAGGCAGGGGAGAGATTAGAGAGATTGGGGATTTAGTGTGGGGGGGAAGCTTTCTAATGGCGCACCACGCCCTCGTGCGCCATAAGTACGACTATTCTAATGGCGCACCACCCCTCGGTGCGCCATTAGAATTTTGTTTTAATCTAGCGCACTAGCCCTATCTACAACCTAACCCTATCTACAACAGAACCCACCCACTAGCCCGATTGGTAAGCACGCAACACACACACCAGGAGGTCTTGGGTTCGATTCCCAGGCTCCCCAATATTTTTTATGCATTTTAAATGCTGTTTTTTATATTTGGGTCGCCGTACTTGTCGAAGTCTTGTTCATTGGCTACTCCATCCATTCCGATGATCTTCCTTTTGCCTCTCCTCACGACAACATGACTGGGCTTTGACGGGTCGGTAATGAAGAAGCATTGGTCCACTTGGGAAGCCAGTACCCATGGATCATTTTTCGCGGTGACGTTTGCGCCCGCGGTCTTGGATTTGGCTTCGGGTATAACCATGGTGGTGAAATACCGGTCTTCTTTTAGGACGCTCTTGGCCCATCTGACACGGAACATCGGGACCTTCTCTCCAGCGTAGCTCAGCTCCCAGATCTCCTCGATCCTTCCGTAGTATCTGTCCTTGTCGTTGCCGGTGTAGGATTCCATCGTTACCCCGGAGTTTTGATAACCATCGCTCTTCATGTCCTTGTTCTCGGTGTAGAATGTGTAGCCGTTGATATCGTACGCCTCATAGGTCATCAGGTTGTGCTCGGCGCCCTGTGACAAGGCGAATATGAGTTGTTCTTCCGCGGAAGAATCCTCATGTAAAGGGTACGACAGAAGCTTCTGCTTGAACCAACGCGTGAAACATGAGTTGTGCTCTTTGATTATATCTCCGTCCGTCCTCTGTTGGCCTCGGTCATTGTACGTCTTCTCAATAAAGGTTTTGTGCTCTACCACCCAAGGATCGACCACGTCTATGTCTTATAGCGCGACTAGGTTTGCTCTTTCAATTTCGCGGCAACCCTCGAAGTCGACATGCATTTCGCGGCAACCCTCACGGTGACCCCATCCAGCGAGCCTGTCGAGATGCCTGTTGACGGGCAGACCAACGAGATAATTCGTGCAGTAGGAGATGCACTCTTCGGTCAGAAAGCCCCTGGCTATACTTCCCTCTGGATGTGACATGTTTCAAACGTATCCTTTGATGACAACATTCATCCTTTCGAACGGCATCATGCTGTGTAGGAACATCGGCCCGAGTTGGATGATATCCTCCACGATATGGACCAGCAGATGCACCATAACGTCGAAGAATGCGGGCGGGAAGTACATCTCAAGCTCGCATAGTATCACCACGATCTCTTCCTGTAGCCTTCTGAGTTGCCTCACGCCAATGGACTTCCGAGAGATGACGTCGAAAAAGTTGCATAGGCCAAATAGCGTTTCACGGACGTGCGCGTCCATGATCCCACGGATTGCAACTGGAAGTATTTGCTTCATCAGCACGTGACAGTCGTGAGACTTCATCCCGCTGAACTTCTGCTTCGCTGGGTCTAGGTATCTGCTTATCTTCCCCGCGTAATCGTAAGGAAGTTTTACTCCTAGGAGGCAGGTGAAAAACTGCTCGATCTCCTCCTGACTTAGAGTGAAGCACGCGGGAGGGTAGTCATTTCCGGTCTTCTTGGCCTTTTTGCCTTTGCGACGACTTTCTGTGTCCTACTTCGCCTCATCATCATCATCATCATCATCATCATCATCATTAGCGTGAAGCTCCTGCCTGATGCCCATTGATTTCAAGTCTGCCCTTGCTTTCGGCCCATCTTTGGTCCTCTCTGGCATGTTGAGCAGGGTACCAAGCAGACTCTCGCACACGTTCTTCGTGATATGCATGACATCAAGGCTGTGAGGCACACGGTGGATCTTCCAGTACGGCAAGTCCCAGAAAACAGACCTCGTTTTCCATACCTTCAGCAGCGGCTCTGGCGCCTTTCGCTTCTTTCCCGGCTCTGGCGCCTTTTGCTTCTTTCTCGGCAGTGGGCAGTCTTTCCAATTTTTCAACAGCTCGTCTATTTCCTCGCTGCTCCTCATACACGGGCGTTTTCGGGGTTCGGTTTCACCATCGAACAGATCCTTGCGTTTCCTCCACGGGTCATCGTCATGAAGCCACCTTCGATGTCCCATGAACACAGTTTTCGAAGACCCGGGATCTATATCTAGCTGGCGATACGTTGTGTCATCCATGCACCTTACGCATCCAGAAAATCCGTGGCCTACCTGCCCCGCGAGATATCTGTAACCGAGATAGTCGTGCACCGTCGTGAGCAGTGCGGCTCTCATAGGGAAATATTCTTTCTCTGCGGCGTCCCACATATTGGCTGGCGTTTTCCACAGCGTGTCTAGCTCCTCCTTTAGCAGCCCCAGATACAGATTGATTTCGTTCCCTGGTTGTTTCGGCCCTTCAATTAGCATACTCATGTGAATGTACTTCCTCTTCATGCACAACCAGGAGGGAAGGTTGTACATGCACACAAACACAGGCCAGGTGCTATGTGTGCTTCTCTGGCTGCCAAACGGATTGACTCCATCGGTGCTCGCGCCCAGCACGATATTCCTTGGATCCTTCCCAAATTCTGGGTATTCGAAGTTCAACGCTTGCCACTGGCTCGCATCCTTAGGGTGACTCAGCATCTTGTCTTTTTTATTTATCTCCGGATCATTTCCGTCATCTTCCTGCTTCTTCTCCTCCCTATCCGCGTGCCAACGCAGGAGCTTTGCTACCTTAGGGTCCGCGAAATACCGCTGCAGACGAGGAGTGATCGGAAAGTACCACGTCGATTTTCGAGGAGCTTTCTTCCTCTTCTTGTATTGAGTGACGCCGCACACCGGACATATGATAGACTCCGCGTGCTCGTCCCGATAAATGATGCAATTGTTCATGCACACATGGTATTTCACGTGCGGTAAATCCAGAGGACACACGATTTTCTTCGCCTCCTCGAAACTGGTCGGGCACTTGTTCCCCTTGGGAAGACGTTCGTCCCAGAATGACATGTTCTTGTCGAAGCATGCGTCGGTCATTTTGTGTTTTACCTTCATCTCCAGAGCCATGAGCGTTACTTTCAGGTGGGTATCCTCGGGCCTGCATCCTTCATACAATGGAGTAACCGCGTCTATCTCTAGTTGATCCAGCTTGGCTTTCTCTCGGGTGGCAGCTCTTGCGTTATCCGTCTGCTTGAGAAGCAGCTCTTGAATATGAGGGTCCTGCACCCAGCCTCCATCGACGTCTGCTCCGGCATCTTCATCTTCATGATCATGCCCTTCGTCTTGATCTTCCTCATCATCATGTACGACATCTTCTACATGATGACTGTGTACAACATCACCGCCGTGATCATGTCCTGAAGATTCTTCGTCTTCTCGCCCGCCCTCGCCGCGGTGGTACTTGTCTTGTTGCCCTTCCTCATTTCTTGCCCGGCCCCCATGGACGACTTCATACTCATCTTCATCACCTTGCCACCGATAGCCATCCATGAAACCACGCAAGAGCAGGTGGTCCCTCACCTGCCCGGAATCCGGGTCCGCAATAAGGCTCTTCAGCTTGCATCTTCGACACGGACATCTTATCTTCGTCTCGTTCTTTTGAAGCATCTCGGCCTTCGCGGAGCTCAAAACTTATTCACGATGCCTTCGGTCATCGTGCGGACCATGGTGACCTGCGGGGTAGAGCAAAACGATATTTTAGAACTAAGAAAAAATTTGGCATGACCTTCCCTAAAAATAGGACCAAAAAGAATGCATAGTGCCAAAATTCTCGCCGAAACGGAAATGAATCAACATTTCGGCAAAATATTGGCAACTATCGCATTTCAAATACCGGTAGCTGCAAACACAAACATATATGCAACACCACAAACACATGCAACACCACAAACATACATAAATCTAGCTAGGCCACAAAAAGTGCATGTGCACGTTGTTGAAGCGAGCTAGGGAGAAAAAAAGTAGATCTACATCATGAAGATAGCTTTCCCCTTACTTACCTATCAAAAAAAGGTAATTTCACCACTTAATTTTGATGAATCTATGGTGGAAATGAGGTGAGGAGGAGGAGGCAGCCGAAAGCTTGGAGAAGGAGGTGGAGGGAATGAAGTGGGGAAAGTGAGTGGGTAGGTATGTGGCTGTCCAAAATATCTTGTTGGGGTCCCAGGTTACTAATGGCGCACCACTAGCAAATGCGCCATTATATATATATATATATATATATATATATATATATATATATATATATATATATACTAATGGTGCACTGTGGGTCCGTGCGCCATTAGTAGTTTTGCAAAAAAAAAAGGGCAACCTGGTGCATGTAGCTCCCGCTTGCGCAGGGTCCAGGGAAGGGTCCGACCACTTTGGGTCTATAGTACGCAGCCTTTCCCTACATTTTTGTAAGAGGCTGTTTCCAGGACTTGAACCCATGACCTCATGGTCACAAGGCAGCAGCTTTACCACTGCGCCAAGTAGTAGTTTTGCAAAAAAGTAAAAAAAAAAAATACTAATGGCGCACTGTCTGCCCGGTGCGCCATTACTAGTTAGAACTAGTAATGGCGCACTTCGTCCTAATGCGTCATTAGTATATATGACAAAATGGAAAAAAAATTAATACTAGTGGCTTACTGATTGTATGGTGCGTCATTAGTGTCTTCCACACTAATGACGCATCAGCAACCGATGCGCCATTAGTATATAGTAGTGACGCACTATTTAGCTGGTGCGCCATTAGTATCAATCCTATCTATAGCCCTTCTCAGTAGTGCCTCTCTCGCACAAGAGCCATATCTCTACCGCTGCCACCTCCAACTCCGGCAAGCTCCGGCGTAATTCCACGCTGCAGCTCACCGGCGAGGCTCCCCATTAGTGCTCTCCTCCGATCCCTTGCCGTGGCGACGTCGTGCGCTCACCGTCCCAGCTCCCCCTCCCTGGTGTTATCCGATTCTCCACCACGGCGACGTCCTCTGCGCCCCAGCTCACCGGCCCGACTCCCCTCGATGCTCTCCCCTGATGCTTTGCCGCAGCAACGTCCTCCGCGCCCCCGCAGCAAGCCCGGTCGCCATGGGTCGCATGCGCGGCTCCCGCTCATTACCCCGCGTCTCCGGATGCCGGGTTGCCGTCTCGGTCTCAACCGTGCCGCTTCGCCTAGGCTACATCTGACTCCAGCGTTGACGGTTCGGTACGGTGTTCACCCTCTCTGCTCTTAACCTCTCTGGTTCTATGTGTGGAAGGCCATCGTTCCATGGTAGAATCTTTGCCGGCCATGACGGCGACGACCTATGTGACCTTGATCTGTGCGGACGTGTGATTGGGTGATTCACTACTTATCTGTATGTGTTAATTCAGGCATAATGTTTGCACCCTCCTTTTCTCAATAGTTGTTTCTTGTGATATACATTAGGTTTTAAGTTTCTTGCTGCTATGCGTGTGCAAAATTAATAAATATTTTTGTGAGGATGATCATGGTAGACCTGTTAGATGTGATAGTATCTCCAAAGATAACCTAGCTGTTAGCATGTGACCAAGTCATGGAAGAACATTCCTTCAATTATCAGTTATAGGCGAGCACTAATTTCTTTGAAATCACGATTATTTTTAGGAGAGAAAACATATCTCTTTGAAAGTTTTATGAATCCTTACTCATTTCCATGTCACACGTCCTATAATACTGTACGAATAAGCCCCACATGAATCTATTTGTCATGACATTTCCCTTTGTTGTTTAATCGTTAATGTCATCTTCCGGGACAGTTTCTAAAACTGACTTTGCTTCAGCCAACGTGTATGTATTTGTTCCTTTTCTTAACAGGTAAATCTTCACGACTTGCATATTGCAATTAGAGGAGCTTTGTGTTTATTGCATGTCAAGGGCTCTTCTATTCACATATGTTTTCCTTCTGCAATTCTGGAATTCTTTGCCAGGTGATGATGCTAGCATGCCACTCTACATAAAAGTCCTTGTTTTCCTACAAACAGACACTGCAATTGGTAAATAAGACCTGTTGCTGACCCTGTCTTCCCACATCCTTATTTTTCCTAAACTCGCCCCTACGTCTTGTTATTGAGAGTGGCAAATTAGTTTCTTCTTACTTTTCTGTAAACATCCCTGATCCCACCTTCTCTAGAAACAAAGCTCGCTATTTTTATCCTAAAGATGCCTAAACAAATATGCACCCATATGTAGCGGCCGTGCCAAATCTGATGTTTTCTTTTCATGGTTCCCTGTGCAGGTTATGAGAATTTCGTTTCTCCTAGTACACTATATCAAAGCATGACTAATACATGATCCCAAGCATGATAGTACGAGAATAATGGTGACACAGAACTAACTAATGCTGAGATTTTTGGAAAATGGAAATATTCAGTTCTGGATAGTTAGTATTATTGGTTACCTATTTATCATTTAGTTGGTTGCCAATTTCATCTCACTGTTAATACAATATAATGTTTGGATAATTGTTAGTAAGAAATACATGCTGAGGGTTGTTCACAATGAACAGCCACATCTGATTGGTCAAAGATGCTCATTGTTTTAATATGCAGTTTCTTATCTGAATGAGCGTTGGGTATTGGGAACCAGTCTACTGAAATTAAGAGAAACAGAATCTCTTCAGTTTTGAAAGAAAGGGTTAAGACTTGAAGTGTCTGTGATTGAACTTCATTGCATGGTGATGAACCTATCCCTAGTGTATATTATAGTTATTTTTTTCTAGAATGATGATACATATGTTGCAAGTATATGCAGTTTCCACTTCTGCATTTTGTTCCTTTTGATAAATTTATTTAGTGATACATATGTTGCAAGTATATGCAGTTTCCACTTCTGCATTTTGTTCCTTTTGATAAATTTATTTAGTACACCGACATAGGTTCTATAATCTGCAATGTTCTTTAGTAAACTCAGGTTGAAAAAAATGTATTCCGATTAGTAATTAGGTCACATCTATATATAAAATCAAAGTCTTGGTAAATCACATTGATGAGAACTTAAAGTTTTTTAAATTGTTGAAGCCTTTCGTCCACTTGAAGTTTTTGAAGAATTGTAGATATTTTTTACTAAACAAAAGCATGGGTGGCATGTCCGCACATGATATTTTTTTAGGGAGGTACCTCGCTTCTTACTCTGTATGTTCTTTTTTAAGGTTTATGTTAACTCAATTGACAACAAAGACAACTATCGGAAGTGTTAGATGTAGGCTAATTCTCCTTTTCTGTGTAGAGAGCTACTAATGTCATGTATTTCAACCTTTGTATGGCGCTCCTCCTTTGAAATTTTATGGATATATTAAACTGATTTTCTCTAAAGTTACTCATCTCATTTCTCTGTTCTTGCAGATTGCTAAGATAAATTGATGATGTATCGCTGGGGTGTTCACTGCAAGGTCAAGAATGGGGCTACTACTATGTAGATGATTAGAATGATATTTTCAGGGTCAATGTTTCAAAACATTATAGTTGATTGCAAGGTTGAGAATGGGGCTACTAATAGATAGTTTCACATCTTGTAATGTCTGGATCATGTTATCTGTAATGCAACACAACCAATTTAATATATGAGACTTTCTGTTTACATTGCGCTCCTATTCACTATCGGCATTTATCTAATACTCTCGATGGCAATATCTGCAATACCATCATTTGTTCATGCAAACCATTCCAATATGACATTTGAAACTCCTATTGTGTAGGTTAGCCACCAACGCATATGAGGTGTTGTTAAGCTCTAACCCTATTCGTTGCTATCTAACAACGCTTCTACATGTCGTTTACCAACGCATTTGTATATGTTGTTGTAGACCCTTGCAACGCCACCAACGACAACGCATAGTAATCCGTTGGTGTAGACCTTAGCAACACATATATGGACGTACGACAACACATCAATGCATTGCTAAAGGGGGGGGGGGTCCTGTTGTATAGTCTAATTATTTCAGCAAAGCGCTCAAAGTCCTCACCATCCTTTTTCTTGGATGGTTTAGGAGGAAAAGGCATGGGTTTCTGAACCCATGGTTCTCTTTTCCTACCATGCTTCCTAGCAACAAAGTCTCTCTTATCATAACGTTGATTTCTTGATTGTGGGTTATGAAGATCAACAGCAGGTTCAATTTCTACATCGTTGTTATTGCTAGGTTGAGCATCTATATGAAAATTATTATTAGCATTATCATTAGGTTCATGTTCATCTCCAGAATGTGTTTCAGCATCAGAGATAGAAATATCATTAGGATTCTCAGGTGTTTCTACTATAGGTTCACTAGAAGCATGCAAAGTCCTATCATTTTCCTTTTTCTTCCTTTTAGAAGGACTAGGAGCATCTAAATTATTTTTCTAAGAATCTTGTTCAATTCTCTCAGGGTGGCCTTCAGGATACAAAGGTTCCTGAGTCATTTTACCAGTTCTAGTAGCCACTCTAACAGCAAAGTCATGTTTATTATTTAGTTCATCAAGCAATTCATTCTGAGCCTTAAGTACTTGTTCAGCTTGAGTGGTGACCATAGAAACAGGTTTACTAGTGAGTTTAAGTTCACCCTTAACTCTAGACATATAATCACTCAAGCGTCCAATCATATAAGCATTATTTTTCAATGGTCTACTAACATAATCATTGAAATTTGCTTGTTTATCCAAAAAAATCATCAAATTCATCTAAGCATTGGCTAGCAAACTTAGTAGACGGGATTTCAACTTTATCTTATCTATAAAGAGAGTTTACCTTCACTACCTGTGTTGGGTTATCAAGACCTTGTATTTCTTTAGGTGGTATATTGAGGCCATGAATTTCTTCAACAGGAGGTAAATTTTTAACATCTTCAGCTTTAATACCTTTCTCTTTCATAGATTTCTTTGCCTCTTGCATATTTTCGGGACTGAGAAATAGAACACCGCTCTTCTTCGGAGTTGGCTTAGGAGTTGCTTCAGGAGGTGCCCAATTATTTTCATTTGCCAACATATTATTTAATAGCAATTCAGCTTGGTCGACTGTCCTGTCCCTGAAAACACAACCAGCATAGCTATCCAGGTGGTCCTTGGAAGCATCGGTTAGTCCATTATAGAAGATATCAAGTATTTCATTTTTCTTAAGAGGATGATCAGGCAAAGCATTAAGTAATCGGAGAAGCCTCCCCCAAGCTTGTGGGAGACTCTCTTCTTCGATTTGCACAAAATTGTAAATTTCCCTCAAGACAACTTGTTTCTTATGAGCAGGGAAATATTTAGCAGAGAAGTAGTAAATCATATCCTGGGGACTACGCACACAACCAGGATCAAGAGAATTAAACCATGTCTTAGCATCACCCTTTAATGAGAAATGAAATATTTTAAGGATATAATAATAGCAGGATTTCTCATCATTAGTAAACAGGGTGGCTATATCATTTAACTTAGTAAGATGTGCCACTACAGTTTCAGATTCAGTGCCATAGAAAGGATCAGATTCAATTAAAGTAATAATCCCAAGATCAACATAGAATTCATAATCTTTATCAGCAACAAAGATAGGTGAAGTAGCAAAAGTAGGGTCATGTTTCATTCTAGCATTCAAAGTCTTCCGTTTCAGTTTAGCTGATAATTTCTTAAGATCTGATCTATCATTGCAAGTAAGAAAATCTCTAGCAGTTTCTTCATCCATAACATAACCCTCAGGAACAACAGGCAATTTATATCTAGGGGGAGAACCTTCATCATCACTATCATCAATATTATCAGTTTCAATAATTTCATTCTCCCTAGTCCTAGCAAGTTGTTCATCAAGAAATTCACCTAATGACTAGTATCATGCATAGCAGAAGTGGCATCATCAATAGCATGCGACATATCAGAATTAATAGCAGAATCAGGTTTAGGTGTCGCAAGTTTACTCATAACGGAAGGAGAATCAAGTGCAGAACTAGATGGCAGTTCCTTACCTCCCCTTGTAGTTGAGGGATAAATTTTAGTTCTCTGATCTTTCAAGTTCTTCATAGTGATCATCAGATATAAATCCAAAGTGACTCAAAGAATAGAGCTATGGTCCCCGGCAACGGCGCCAGAAAATAGTCTTGATAACCCGCAAGTATAGGGGATCGCAATAGTTTTCGAGGGTAGAGTATTCAACCCAAATTTATTGATTCGACACAAGGGGAGCCAAAGAATATTCTCGAGTATTAGCAGTTGAGTTGTCAATTCAACCACACCTGGATAACTTAGTATCTGCAGCAAAGTAGTACGGAAGTGACGGTAACGATGGCAAAAGTAACAGTAGCAGTTTTGTAGTAATTGTAACAGTGGCAACGGCAATGTAACTAAGCAAAGCACAATATGTGAAAAGCTCGTAGGCATTGGATCAATGATGGATGATTATGTCGGATGCGATTCCTCATGTAATAGTTATAACATAGGGTGACACAGAACTAGCTCGTGTTTGTCAATGTAACGTAGGCATGTATTCCGAATATAGTCATACGTGCTCATAGAAAAGAACTTGCATGCCATCTTCTGTCCTACCCTCCCGTGGCAGTGAGGTCCTAATGGAAACTAAGGAATATTAAGTCCTCTTTTTAATAGAGAACCGGACCAAATTATTAAAACTTAGTGAATACATGAACTCCTCAAACTATGGTCATCACCGGTAAGTATCCCGATTATTGTCACTTCGGGGTTAACGGATCATAACACATAATAGGTGACTATAGATTTGCAAGATAGGAGCAATAACTCACATATATGCATAAAAACATAATAGGTTCAGATCTGAAATCATGGCACTCGGGCCCTAGTGACAAGCATTAAGCATAGCAAAGTCATAGCAACATCAATCTCAGAACATAGTGGATACTAGGGATCAAACCCTAACAAAACTAACTTAATTACATGGTAAATCTCATCCAACCCATCACCGTCCAGCAAGCCTACGATGGAATTACTCACGCACGGCGGTGAGCATCATGAAATTGGTGAGGATGGTTGATGATGACGATGGCGACGGATTCCCCTCTCCGGAGCCCCGAACGGACTCCAGATCAGCCCTCCCAAGAGGTTTTAGGGCTTGGTGGTGGCTCCGTATCGTAAAACGTGATGAACCCTTCTTCTCTTATTTTTTTTCTCCGTGAAAGTAAATATATGGAGTTGGAGTTGAGGTCAGTGGATGTCCAGGGGGCCCACGAGGCAGGGGGGCGCGCCCTAGGGGAGGGGGCGCGCCCCCCACCCTCGTGGCCAGGGTGTAGGCCCCCTGACGTTAATTCTTTCGCCAATATTTTTTTGTTAATTCTGAAAAGTGCCTTCGTTGATTTGTAGGTTATTCCGAGAACTTTTATTTCTGCACAAAAATAACACCATGGCAGTTCTGCTGAAAACAGCGTCAGTTCGGGTTAGTTCCATTCAAATCATGCAAGTTAGAGCCCAAAACAAGGGCAACAGTGTTTGGAAAAGTAGATACGATGGAGACGTATCACGTAACAAGGAGGCAGTGGACACAATGTTTACCCAGGTTCGGGCCCTCTACCCGAGATCTGCCGGTTTTGACACCGACATTGGTGCTTTCATTGAGAGTTCCACTATGTCGTCACCAGAAGACTCGATGGCTCCATCAACCATCGACAACAATTCCGCCCTGAGGGAGACTTTTCTCCCCGGCCAAATCTTCGTATTCGATGGCTTCTCACTACGTGCCAATTCGATTGTTCATCTAGAGCAGATCGACAGCTACGCCCCTGGTCATCAGATCAGTTTCGGAAACCTAAACTACATCGCTGATATCCGAGGAGACTTGATCTTCCAAGGGTTCGCGGCCTCAACCGCAGTTCCAACCTCAGATCCAGAACTCCTTGCCGAGTCCGAAGACAGAAGCTTAAATCTCGCCGGACTCTTTGCAGCCATAGAGCTCAACACCGGAGACGGAGAGGCGATCGTTTCACCGGCCGGCCCAAAATCACTCCTGGCGCCATGTATCCTCATCGAGCCGGACTCACCTCCGTGCACCAGCTCCGAACTCTTGAGATCTGTGTTACACGAGCTCGACCAGGGAACTCCTGTCCTGCCCCGCTCCATGGATTCTCTCTTCCCTGACCATACCTCGCCTATGCAATAGAGCCAGTCGCCCCAAAATTTAACCCATGGTCAGCATGCCTGATCACCTTCGATCGCAGGCACCATCCGACCAGTATCCGACATGGAGGTTCAGCCGCATTAGTCCTCGATCCAATTATCGATGGATTCTACCTCACAATAGTCCTCATGGACGGCAGCGGCGGTCTTAATCTCCTCTATCAGGACACAATCCGGAAAATGGGTATTGACTCGTCAAGAATCAAACCCACTAAAACTAACTTTAAAGGAGTAATACCTGGTGTAGAGGCCCGTTGCACAGGCTCAATCACATTGGAGGTCGAATTCGATTCACCAGACAACTTCCAAAGCGAAGACTTGATCTTCGACATTGTCCCTTTTCACAGTGGCTATCACGCGCTGCTCGGACGAACCACGTTTGCCCTCTTCAATGCGGTTCCGCACTACGCTTATCTAAAACTTGAAATTCCAGGCACATGCGGTGTTATAACAGTCCATGGAAACATGGACCGTTCCCTCCGTATTGAGGAACACACCGCGGCCCTCGCAGCGGAACTACAGGTTGGCCTTATGAAGCCGAGATCCACATCGGCATTTAAGCCATCGGATCCTGTCAAACGAGTCTGACTACCCCGCATAATGATAGTCTAGCTCATCAGGGGCTCGACTAGCAATCCGGCCTCTGTCTTCGCCCCAACCAAACAGCGGTGTATGTACCGTGTGCTCATAATTACGCACTAAAAATACCATGAGCAACGATGGAGGCATATCAAGGATGAAGTCCACAATACGGCTCAACCGTGTCCGGACCCCCATCCATCTTTTTCTTAACTTCGTTTTCCTTTTCAGGATCATTACAACCTACATCGCCCCTTTTTATGGTGTCAAAGGGCCCCTTTTCCGGCCCCTTATGAAAACTTATTCATTAATCCTCTCAAAGGATCACAAACCAAGGTGACAAGAAGCACAAATGTATGGAGGAGTACCTAAAGGGTCTTCCCAGATCACCTCTCCCAATGTTCTTAAATATTTGTACACAACTTTTCCTTGCACTCGGCATGTAAAATAGCCTCGATGCTTATAGCATTATCTATACGAATACGTTTTGACGTATCAATCAGACTATAATGGAAACAGTTTTCGCCCAAATCACTAGGTACTGGCTTCTTCCTTCTTCCGTATTCTTTTTATCATCTGATTGCCATGTACACCTCGACCTGACCTAAGTCACCAGGGGCTCCTTTTAGCCGCGTACTGTGCTTAAATTTATTATAAGTCCGAACACTTTCACAAGTGCAATTCGGTGTCTCGAATCTAGCATTATATGTATCAGCTCCGAATCATGTATTGGGTCAATAGTTGGGTTGCCCGGCTCCTGTGGTTACTACCTTACGTTCCGATTGTTCGGCTAAGGAAATAAAGGGAGAACTACTGCGATTGTGTTTCTAGTTGGCTGGACAAACACCTCAGTAGAGAAAGCCGAAAACTGACTGTCATGACGGCGAGAGCTGGTCAGCTTTTCGGTGACTCGGTATAAATCTCTAGCAATTTTTTCCGTGTCACATGAAGGACTAGTTTTAACCTGGTCAAGTGTTATAGCGCCCGAGTTCGGATCGCCGATCAATAATAGTGGTTGCGCCTATAATTCTATCTTCAAACTCCTATGGCTAAGTGAGAGTGATAAAGCCGCATAGTCTGATTGCCTGCTTCGCCGCACTAGCACCTCCTTTAAGGACCAAATTGTTGGGTTAAGTGTGTTTCTGTGCTGTTCGATCCCGAACACCCCCATAGTATCTACATGAGGGGCCGAAGCCGACGACTGGCCAACTCTTAGATTTAGTAAACGGCCGCAACGGAGGATAAATAAATTCAGAGGAAACAAGACTAAGATTATATGAACGCTCTGTTTTCATTACACAGTTTGGGCATTGCGGATACATTGATTCAAACATCACATCTTTCGAGCACATGCCCTCTATAATACGGGATCCTTCAAGGATGTCGTTGAAGTACTTCTCCGGTGTACGATGCTCCTTGCCTGCGGCGGTCCTTCGGTTGCAAGACTAGTGGCATTCATCTTTGCCTGTTGTACATTGACACGGGCAAAGGCCATCCGGGCACCTTCGATGCAGACCGACTGAGGGAGTCCTGGATTAGGGGGTGTCCGGATAGCCGAACTATCACCGTTGTCCGGACTCCTAGATTATGAAGATACAAGATTGAAGACTCTGTCCCGTGTCCGGATGGGACTTTCCTTGGCGTGGAAGGCAAGCTTGGCGATACGGATATGTAGATTTCCTACCATTGTAACCGACTCTGTGTAACCCTAACCCTATTCGGTGCCTATATAAACTGAAGGGTTTTAGTCCGTAGGACGAACAACAATCATACCATAGGCTAGCTTCTAGGGTTTAGCCTCTCTGATCTCGTGGTAGATCTACTCTTGTACTACCCATATCATCAATACTAATCAAGCAGGAGTAGGGTATTACCTCCATCGAGAGGGCCCGAACCTGGGTAAAAACATCGTGTCCCTTGTCTCCTGTTACCATCCGCCTAGACGCACAGTTCGGGACCCCCTACCCGAGATCCGCCGGTTTTGACACCGACATTGGTGCTTTCATTGAGAGTTCCTCTGTGTCGTCACCTATAGGCCCGATGGCTCCTTCAATCATCAGCAACGACGCAGTCCAGGGTGAGATTTTTCTCCCCGGACAGATCTTCGTATTCGGCGGCTTTGCACTGCGGGCCAATTCTCTAGGCCATCTAGCGCAGATTGAAAGCTGCGCCCCTGGCCATCAGGTCAGATTTGGAAGCTTGAACTATATGGCTGATGTCCGCGGAGACTTGATCTTCGACGGATTCGAGCCACGGCCGAGCGTGCCGCACTGTCTCGATGGGTACGATCTAGCTTTGCCGCCGAACAGTGCCCTGGAGGCCGCACCAGTGCCCGCTCCGACCTTTAATCCGGAGCCGGTTTCGCCGATCGAGGACGGTTGGTTGGACACCGCCTCGGGGGCTGAAATCTCTACGGCGATTGAGCCGAACACCATCCCTGTCCTCTGCGAAGCTCGTGACTCCCAGGTGCCGGACTCCTTTCCGGACTCCGAACCTCCCGCGCCCCTGCCAGTCGAATCCGACTGGGCGTCGGTTATGGAGTTCACCACCGCGGACGTCTTTCAGCACTCGCCCTTTGGCGATATCCTGAACTCATTAAAGTCTGTCTCTTTGTCAGGGGAGCCCTGGCCGAACTACGGTCAGGAAGGTTGGGATTCGGACGACGAAGAAATTCAACGCCCACCCACCACCCACTTTGTAGCCACTGTCGATGATTTAACCGACATGCTCGACTTCGACTCCGAAGACATCGACGGTATGGACGACGGTGCCGGAGACGATCAAGAGCCAGCGCCCACGGGGCACTAGAAGGCCACCTCGTCATATGACATATACATGGTGGACATCCAAAAGATGGGAATGGCGATGGAACAGCGGAGGATGACCCCTCCAAGAAACAACCCAAGCGTCGGCGTCAGCGGCGCCGCTCTAAATCCCGCCACAGCAAAAACGGTGATTCCGGCACGGGAGATAATAACACCCCGGACAGTGCCGAAGACAACCCCCTCCAACAGGATTCAGCACAGGAGGAGGGAGAAGCCAGCCCTCATGATAGAGCGGCAGACAGAGAGGTAGAGGACGATAATTATATGGCTCCCTTCGAAGATGAGGCAAGCCTCGACGATGACGAATTTGTCGTGCCTGAGGATCCCACCGAACAGGAGCGTTTCAAACGCAGGCTTGTGGGCATGGCAAGCAGCCTCAAGAAAAAGCAGCAGCAGCTTAGAGCTGACCAAGACTTGCTAGCTGACAGATGGACTGAAGTCCTTGTAGCCGAAGAGTACGAACTCGAACGCCCCTCCAAAAGCTACCCCAAACACAGGCCATTGCCTCGATCAGACGAGGAAGCACCCGCGCCACCAGCACACGACATGGCAGACCGGCCACCCTGTGGCCGCGATAGAGAAGCCTCTCGGCCCTCCGCTCAAGCCACGCCCCGACGCCGCTCAAAAAGTACCAAGGCACGGGAGAACGCACCGGACTTGCGAGATATACTAGAGGATAAGGCAAAGCAAACAAGATCGATCTACGGATCGCGTGGGCGCCCAACGACTCGAGATGATTACCGTCACGCCGGATACAGCAACCCCAGCCGGGCCGAACACAGTAGACAAAGCTCATATGAGCTATGCCGTGATATAGCCCAATACAGAGGTGCCGCACACCCACTATGCTTCACAGATGAAGTAATGGATCATCAAATCCCTGAGGGCTTCAAACCCGTAAACATCGAATCATACGATGGTACCACAGATCCTGCGGTCTAGATCGAGGACTATCTCCTCCATATCCACATGGCCCGCGGTGATGATCTACATGCCATCAAATTCCTCCCACTCAAGCTTAAAGAACCATCTCGGCATTGGCTCAACAGCTTGCCAGCAGAGTCAATCGGTTCTTGGGAGGACCTGGGAGCCGCATTCCTCGATAACTTCCAGGGCACATATGTGCGACCACCAGACGCCCATGACCTTAGCCATATAATTCAGCAGCCAGAAGAATAGGCCAGACAATTCTGGATGCGGTTCCTAACAAAGAAAAATCAGATCGTCGACTGTCCGGATGCAGAGGCGATAGAAGACTTCAACACAACATCCGCGACGAGTGGCTAGCCCGGCACCTAGGACAGGAAAAGCCGAAATCCATGGCAGCCCTCACCACACTCATGACCTGCCTTTGCGCGGGAGAGGACAGCTGGCTAGCTTGAAGCAACAACTTGGCCAAACACCCTGCTAGTTCGGATACCAGGGACAGCAATGGCAGGTCGCGTTGCAACAAGCATAAACGCCGCATTAACGGTGACAATGCTGAAGATACGACAGTAGATGCAGGATTCAGAGGCTCTAAACCTGGTCAGCGGAAGAAGCCATTCAAAAGAAATACCCAGGGCCCGTCCAACTTGGACCGAATACTCGATCGCTTGTGCCAGATACATGGCACCCCCGAAAAACCAGCCAACCACACCAACAGGGATTGTTGGGTGTTCAAGCAAGCAGGCAAGCTAAACGCCGAAAACAACGACAAGGGGCTGCATAGCGATGACGAGGAAGAGCCCCGGCCGCCGAACAATAGAGGACAGAAGGGCTTTCCCACACAAGTGCGGACGGTGAACATGATATACGCAACCCACATACCCAAAAGGGAGCGGAAGCGTGCACTAAGGGACGTATATGCGATGGAGCCAGTCGTCCTGAAGTTCAACCCATGGTCTTCCTGCCCGATCACCTTTGATCGAAGGGACCACCCCACTAGCATCCGTCACGGCGGTTTCGCCGCATTGGTTCTTGACCCAATTATTGACGGATTTCACCTCACCAGAGTCCTGATGGACGGCGGCAGCAGCCTGAACCTGATTTATCAGGATACAGTGCGCAAAATGGGCATAGACCCGTCAAGAATCAAACCCACAAAGACGACCTTTAAAGGCGTCATTCCAGGTGTAGAGGCCAACTGTACAGGCTCCGTTACACTTGAAGTGGTCTTCGGATCCCCAGATAACTTCCGAAGCGAAGAGTTAATCTTCGACATAGTCCCGTTCCGCAGCGGCTATCATGCACTGCTCGGACGAAGCGCATTTGCAAAGTTCAATGCGGTGCCGCACTACACATATCTCAAGCTCAAGATGCCAGGCCCTCGAGGAGTAATTACGGTCAATGGAAACACTGAACGCTCTCTCCGAACGGAGGAGCATACGACGGCCCTAGCGGTGGAAGTACAAAGCAGCCTCTTGAGGCAATTCTCTAGTCCGGCTACTAAACGTTCGGACACCGTCAAGCGCGCCCGGAGTAACCTACAGCAAGACCGCCTGGCACGTTCCGAACAAGCGTAGTAATGCGGCCCCAACCCCAGCCCTCGCGAACTCGCGAAGCTAGTACTACGCGCACGTAATTGCGCTCTGAAGCACCATGGGCATAGGGGACGGGCCACGACCACGGCATGCCCAGAATGCGGCTAGACAGCACTAGGGGATCCCGTTTGTGTCATTCCTTTTTTTCTTTTTTTTCTTTTTACTTTCAGGACTCTGTTCTCTAGAAGCCCTGTCCGGCATTCGTGCCGACTACACGATGCAACAGCCAGGGAAGCAGGAAACTACGTCAAGTGTCCAGGTGGTCTCTATTACGAGCAGTACACCTGTTTTACATACCACACCGCAAACTTACCCCTGGAAGGGGGACATGTCAAAAGTCCCGTACCTTGCTTATCGCCAAATTTGTACCGTTCTGCTTTTATTTGCAGTTTCTTTTGAATACACAATATATAGCTCTTGCCTAATATTGCATTCTTTCCCATTGTATATGTTCATCTATGACATTGCACAACCGTACAATTTGGTACGGCCACCACACCAGGGGCTTATGTACCCCAAAAACATGGTGTGACAAGTCCGAACACTTTCACAAGTGCGACACCCCGAACTTATAGCATTATCTGCATCGGCTCCGAATCATGTCTTGGGTCAATAGTTGGGTTTGCCCGGCTCCCATGTTTTGGTACCTTACGTTCCGTTATATCGGCTAAGGTAGCGCTGGGAGAACCACTGCAATTGTGCCCCGGTTGAGCTGGGTTGAGCACCTCAGTGGAGAAAGCTAAAACTGACCGCCATGATAAGGCGAGAGCCGGTCGCTGTTCGAGAGGTTTCTTCGAGTCCCTAAAGACTTATGCCGCTTAGAGCGAGGAACCGACATTGTCCGGCAAAGGCGTGGATAGCGCCCCGAACTCGGTCTTCCGAATACTAGGGGCTTCGCCGAAATTTAAAATTATAGAATTCTATGGCTAAGTGAGAGTGTTCAAGCACTATAAGTCCGGTTGCCTGGTTCGTTGCGTTGAGCGCCTCCCTCGAAGGACCCAAGAATGGGAACAAGAGCGCTCAAGTTTATCCCGAACACCCCAGCACTCGTGGCATGGGGGCTGAAGCCAACGACTTGCCATCTCTCAGATTTGATAAACAGCCGCACATAAGGTAATATTTTAAATTCACAAGCGTTGCTTAGCGCATATGAACAAGTTTTCAGCGTACAGGATAACAAATGCGAGTCTATTCAAAAATTACATCTTTGGAGCATTCACCCGCTATAAGGCGGGCACCCTTCAGGACGCCCTCATAATACATTTCGGGCTTGCGATGCTCCTTGCCCGGTGGTGGTCCGTCCTTCACAAGCTTCTCACCGTCCAGCTTGCCCCAGTGCACCTTAGCACGGGCAAGGGCCCTACGGGCACCTTCAATACAGACGGAGCGCTTGATGACTTCGATCCATGGACAGGCGTCCACCAGCCGCCGCACTAGCCCGAAGTAGCTCCCAGGCATGGCCTCATTTGGCCACAGCCGAGCTATAAGGCCCTTCATGGCCTGTTCGGCGACCTTGTGGAGCTCGACCAATTGCTTCAGTTGGTCGCTCAAGGGCACCGGGTGTTCGGCCTCAGCATACTGAGACCAAAACACCTTCTCCATCGAGCTCCCCTCTTCGGCTCAGTAGAAAGCGGCGGCATCGGATACACTGCGGGGCAGATCTGCGAAGGCTCCTGGAGAGCTCCGGATTCGGGTAAGTAACAGATAATTGACTTTTACATTCTTGCTTTGCATAAAGAATGCCTTACCCGCCGCTATCTTCCTCATCACCTCAATCTCCTGGAGGGCTTTCTGGGCTTCGGCCTTAGCGGCCTTGGCACTCTCAAGAGCCGAGGCAAGCTCGGACTCTCGGGTCTTCGAGTCACGCTCCAAACCCTCATGTTTTTCCACGAGAGCCTGGAGCTCTTGCCGCACCTCTGCCACCCGCGCCTCCTGCTTCTCTCGCTCGTTGCGCTCCGCGGCCACTTTGTTTTCGGCCGTGGTCACCGCTTCCTTCAGGGTCGCCACCTCGTTCGTGGCCCCTGCAATACTCACGTTATTCCTGTCATTTTTTGCAACCAAATCCTTTCTATAAGGTATTACTTTAATAAGGTATTACTCACCTTCCTTGTCCTCGAGCTGCTTCTTGGCAAGGCCGAGCTCGTTCTCGGACCGCTCGAGGCTCTGCTTCAATGCATTGACCTCCGCAGTCAGTGCGGCAGAGGTCAGCAGCGCAGCCTGCATTCCCATATTGACATACTTATGTTAGACTCCTGCGTATATCTTTTTAGATCCCCAGTCCGGCTTTTCTTTCCAAACGCCGAACTAAGCATCAGGGGCTACTATCTATGCGGTAATATTTTTACATATTCTAAAACTTACGTCAAAGCCTGTTAGAAGGCTGGTACAGGCTTCAGTCAACCCGCTCTTGGCGGACTGAACTTTCTGGACCACCGCACTCATGATAGTGCGGTGCTCTCGTCGATGGAGGCGCCGTTAAGCGCCTCCAGCAAGCTATCCGGTGCCTCTGGTTGGACGGAGGTCATCGGCGTCGCAGTCTTGCCCTTCTTACGAAGGGGCCGCTTGCCGGACTTCGGAACCACTGAAGGTTCCGATACAGAGTCCGGCACAGGGCCGGACTTAGAGCCCTCCAGGGTTTTGCCCCCTTTGCGCCCGGAGTCCGGGAGGTCACCTTGCGGCGCCTCCAGGACCTCATCCTCCTGGTTGGGCCTCCACCGCCGTGTTGTCCGCGTCGCAAGGAGAGGAGGCGGCCGGAAGTGAAGTACTATTCATATCCAACGAATCCAGGGAGCCGCTCGACGAAGCGGCGAGCTCGTCCTTGGGCGGGCTACATGGTTATATTCGGCGTTAGAAGACACTGTGCGACAAGTAAAAATCATGAGTTATTCCGGAATCCGGACACTTACGATCTCGCCAGGGGCTTGGCCCTTGATGGCCACTCCTCCTCGTCGTTGTCGACGTTGGTGGAGAAGTCCGGAGGAAGGGTCCTTCCTTTCTTGGACCCTCCGGCCTCCCCAGTCGGGGCGGCCTTACTTTTCTTCTCTTTCCCCGCTGGGGGAGAGGCTTCTTTTTCCTCCTCCTCGTTCTCAGGAGAGGATTCTGCTTCAGAATCTGACAGCACCTGGCGCCGGGAGCTCCTTCGAGTTCCCATGGCCTCCTTCTTGGCCTTCTTCTCCGTCACCACGTGAGGTGCCGGAACCAGCAGCCCCGTCAAGCGGGCGTCCGCTGGGCCTTCTGGCAAAGGAGCCGGACAGTTAATCTGTCCGGACGTCTTCAGCCAGTCCTGTCAAAGGTTAGGGAGTTTTAGATCTCGCATAGAGTCAAACTATGAAAAAAGAGCCCCATAAAGGGTAAAATAACTTACCTCGCTGGCTTGACGCTGCGAGCTGAATCCGCGATCTTCGGTAGTGGATGCGGGAGCTACGGCGCCCTTGAACAGCACCTTCCAGGCATCTTCATACGTAGTGTCGAAGAGCCGGCTCAAGGTCCGGTGCTGTGCCAGATCAAACTCCCACAAATTGAAGGCCCGTTGCTGGCATGGGAGAATCCGGCGGATGAGCATAACCTGGACTACGTTGACAAGCTTGAGCTTCTTGTCCACCAGGTTTCGGACACAGGTTTGGAGTCCGGTCAGCTCTTCCGAATCACCCCACGTCAGGCCCGTCTCTTTCCATGATGTGAGCCGTGTGGGGGATCCAGATCTAAATTCGGGGGCCGCCGCCCATTTGGAGTCACGCGGCTCGGTGATGTAGAACCACCTCGATTGCCACCCCTTTATGATCTCCACGAAGGAGCCCTCAAGCCATGTAACGTTGGGCATCCTGCCCGCCATGGCGCCTCCGCACTCCGCCTGTCGGCCGCCCACTATCTTCGGCTTGACGCTAAAGGTCTTCAACCATAAACCGAAGTGGGGCTGGATGCAGAGGAAAGCCTCGCACACGACGATAAACGTCGAGATATTGAGGATGAAGTTTGGGGCCAGATCGTGGAAATCCAGGCCGTAGTAGAACATGAGCCCCTGGGCAAATGGGTGAAGTGGAAAACCTAGTCCGCGGAGGAAGTGGGTGAGAAACACCACCCTCTCATGGGGCCTGGGGGTGGGGATGATCTGCCCCTTGTTGGGGAGCCGACACGCGATGTCGCCGGACAAGTATCCGGCCTCCCGCAGCCTTTCGATGTGCCCCTCCGTGACGGAGGAGGCCACCCACTTGCCTCCCGCTCCGGACATGGCTGGAGAAGGTTGAGGTGGGATGTGCGGACTTGGGCGCTGGAGCTCGAATGCGCAGGAATGGATGAGCAAAGGAGGAAGAAGGCGTAGGTGAAAAGGTGGATCCTTATCCCCTTATATGGACGGACGAAGCTATGCGTCCCCCACCAGCCTGTTAAAACTCACTTATCTTCCAAGCGTCGTAAATTAATGGCGCGGTTGGGTTACCCACATCCTTATTGACGAGAGTCCCGGAATAAGGGGGACATGATCTCTGCTTTGACAAGACGTGCCAAGGATACCGCCTCGCTAAACGCGCTGCGGTGGTACAGTAAGAACGATTTGAACGAAGACTTGGCCGTGGCGTGATGGCACGCTGCGGAATACGTCAGCAGATTGATTTTGTGTAAATATTATTCTCTCTACGGTGTTATGTGGAAATTATTTTGCAGAGCCGGACACTGTCCTCGTGTTCAAAATCTTCTATGAAGTATTCGGATGAGGAACCCGCCTTGCAATGCCGAAGACAATATGCGTGCCGGACTCTTCGTCATTGAAGCCTGGTTCAGGGGCTACTGAGGGAGTCCTGGATTAGGGGGTGTCCGGATAGCCGAACTATCACCGTTGGCCGGACTCCTGGATTATGAAGATACAAGATTGAAGACTTCGTCCCGTGTCCGGATGGGACTTTCCTTGGCGTGGAAGGCAAGCTTGGCGATACGATATGTAGATCTCCTACCATTGTAACCGACTCTGTGTAACCCTAACCCTATCCGGTGTCTATATAAACCGAAGGGTTTTAGTCCGTAGGACGAACAACAATCATACCATAGGCTAGCTTCTAGGGTTTAGCCTCCCTGATCTCGTGGTAGATCTACTCTTGTACTACCCATATCATCAATATTAATCAAGCAGGAGTAGGGTTTTACCTCCATCGAGAGGGCCCGAACCTGGGTAAAAACATCGTGTCCCTTGTCTCCTGTTACCATACGCCTAGACGCACAGTTCGGGACCCCCTACCCGAGATCCGCCGGTATTGACACCGACACCGACCGCTTAATAGCATCTAGCCTTGGGCAGGCATCGAACAGCCGCTTCACAAGCCCGAAGTAGCTATTAGGTATTAGTTCGGCTAGCCAAAAATGGATTATGACATCCTTCATGGCCAGCTCGGCCATCCTATGCAGCTCGGTCAGCTATTTCAGTTGATCGCTGAGGGGCAAGGGCTGCTCTGGCTCACGGTATTTTGACTAGAACAGTTTCTCTATTGAGCTCCCCTCCTCGGCCGTGAAGAAATCCGTAGCATCTGCAACACTTCAAGGCAAATCCGCAAACGCTCCTAGAGAACTCCAAATGCGTGTCAAGAAGGTATACTTTCACCTTACATATTTTCTCTGCATATTAAAAGTCTTACCAGCCGCGATCTTCTTGACCTCGCGGATCTCCTGATAGGCACCTTGGGCTTCAACCCGGGCCTCCTTTGCACTTTGGAGAGCCGCAGTAAGCTCGGATTCTTGATCCGACACCTTGCGCTCCAAAGACTTACATTTCCTTATAGCATCAGTGAGCTCTTGTTGGACTTCATCCAACCTCGCCTCATGCTTTTGGCGAGCAGTGCGTTCCTCGTCCGCCTCCTTTTTGGCTGCGGCCAGCGCACTGTTGAGGGCTTTGACCTCTGATTAGTCAGCTATGAGCATAAATATAAAGCTCAGTCAGATAATAAATGTGAACTCATATCAGTTAAGATATGCTTCAGTATAACATACCTTGTTTTTCCTCCAGCCTCCGCTTTAGTTCGGAGACTTCGGTTGCATGGGAGGCTGCCACCAACTTTGCAGCCTGCTCATCAACGTTGACATATATGTTAGCTCATGTGATATATTATTCGGTCCTTTGTTCGGCCCTCCTTAGGGAAACGCCGAACAGAATTTCAGGGGCTACTATGTATACACAGTTATTTCTTTTGTAAATAACCAAAATACATTACTTCACATACCTCAAAGCCTATTAGAAGGCTAGTGTAGGGGGCTTGGTTCAATCCGCTTTTCGCGGACCGAACCTTGTCAACTACCGTACCCATAAGGGTACGGTGTTCCTCCATGATGGAAGCACTTTGAAGCGCTTCCATCAGAATGTCCGGCGCCTCCTGATTGACAGAGGACGCCAATGGAGATAGCACGCCCGCCTCCCTTGAAGAGGGCTATTGTTCTGATTAAATAGCCTTATTGGTCTCCGAATTAATATTCGGTTGGGGCCCGAATTGAGCGTTGCCCCCATCACCGGTCTCCGTGGGGACGGATTTCCCCCTCTCTTTGGCAATGGAGGTATTACCGTCCGCCGCCACCTTCATGGCCTCCCGAGACAACACTTCGGTGTTATCTTGGGCAGTGGGTGGAGAAATCTGCAGAGGCGACTTGCTCTCCATCGCATTCGTCCCAAGAGAATTCCCAGATGACGATGATCGTTGGGGGAGATCGCAAGTCGGGCTATGAATGCGCACTTCAGTATGATAAAATAATAAGGTATGAAATCAGACATATGGTATTTTTGGATACTTACGATTCACCCGAGGGCTTCGACCTGGGGCGCCACTTTGGGGTGGCGTCGGCATCCGCTCCGGAATCATCCGAAAATGAGGGTTTTCCCTTCTTGGCCACCTCCGCCTCTAGATCCACAGGAGCCCCCCTTTTCTTACCCCCCCCCCTTCGGGGGAGAGTTACTCTCTTCCTCCTCTACGTCCTCGTCATGAGAGGAGGAGGCTTCAGAGTCTTCGGACAGAGCGTCCGAAGTACCCTTACGAGGAAGACCACATCTGGTCTCCTTGCCCTTCTTCTTGGCCTTCTTCTCCGGCGCCTGTACGGCACCGGAACCAGCATCTTGGACAGCAAGGGAGTGGCTTGGTCCTTTGGCAGAGGAGCCGGACATTTGATCCGCTCCGCCTTCTTTGTCCAGCCCTATTAGAACCAGAAAAGTTCAGTATACCCCTTGCATTCACAAATGAAAGTTATTATAAAAAACTTACGGGAGTGGCCGGACGGACGCTATCATAGCTGTGGTCTTTGTTTATTTCTGGCCATGACTTTTGAGTCTTGAATAGCAGTTTCCATATATCTTCGTGTGTCGTGCCGAAGAACCGCTGCAGGGTCCGGGGACCGGCCGGGTCGAACTCCCACATGTATTGAATTCGGCGCTGACAAGGAAGAATCTGGCGAAAAAGCATCACCTGGATCACGCTGGGGAGGCTAGTCTTCTTGTTGATCACGCCCTTGATGCGACTCTCTAGCGTCGTCACCTCGTCAGGTGATTCCTAATCCAGGCATTTATTAAGCCAGGATGTATGCCACAGCGGAGGCCTGGATTTGAACTTTGGTGCGGCATTCCATGTGGCATCGCGAGGTTTCATAATATAGAACCACCCCTGCTGCCATCCTTTGACGCTCTCCACAAATGCTCCCTTTGGCCATACGACGTTAGGGAGTTTGCTTACCATGGCGCCACCGCACTCCTCGTGTTGGCCCTCGACCACCTTTGGCTTCACATTGAAGACCTTGAGCCATAGGCCGAAGTGGGCAGGGATGCAGAGGAATGCCTCGCACATGATGATAACGCCGAGAGGTTGAGGAAGGAATTTGGGGCTAAATCATGGAAATCTAGCCCATAATAGAACATGTGACCGTGGAGAAAAGGATGAAGGGGAAACCCTAGTCGGCAAAGGAAATGGGGAATAAACACTACCCTTGCGTTAGGCTCCGGAATGGGGATGATCTGCTTTTTGGCAGGAAGCTGGTGGACTATGTCTGTGGCTAGATACCCAGCTTCTCGGGGCTTCATGATGTTCTCCTCTGTAACAGAGGAGGCCATCCACTTGCCCTGCACTCCAGATCCGTACATGGCTAGAGTGCTTGGTGGCGAGGGAAAGGATCGAGACTTCTATGCTGGAGCTCGAATGGCAGGTAGGGGAAGGAGGAAGAAGGCGTGGGGTAAAAAGATGGACCCTTATCTTCTTATGAAGGCAGTGGATGTCAAGCGCCCCCTCACAAGCCTTAAATCTCGTCTATTCCCAAGGGGACGTGTGAACGGCACGGTTGGATAACCCAAACCCCCGTTATGAAAATCCCATGACAAGGCGACACGATCTCTCTTTGACAAGATGTGTCAAGGGCCGTTCCTCGAAATACGAAACGAGGTTGTGAAACGGTTCAAAATTCTAACCCGGCCAGGACATAACGCCTCACCGGAAAAATCGCCTATGGACGTGGCTTATATCATTTCAAATATTTTTTCCCTTGCAGCTTAAAGATGTAGTTGTTTAATAAAGTCAGATATAGATGTTCTGCGTGGAGGACTGCGTTGAAGTATTCGGAGAAGGAACCTGCCTTGCAATGCCGAAGTCAACCTGCGTGCCGAACACATTGTCATTGAAGCCTGGTTCAGGGGCTACTGAGGGAGTCCTAGACTAAGGGGTCCTCGGGCGTCCGGGCTATGTGATGTGGGCCAGACTAATGGACCTTGAAAATATAAGATAAAAGAACCTTCCCCGTGTCCGGATGGGACTCTCCTTTGCATGGATGCCAAGCTTTTGGATCATGTATTTTCCTTCCTCTGTAACCGACTCTGTACAACCCTAGATCCCTCTGGTGTCTATATAAACCGGAGGGTTTAGTCCGTAGGGCAAGACCATAATCATACAGGCTAGACATCTAGGGTTTAGGCACATCGATCTCTGAGGTAGATCAACTTTTGTAACCCCTATACTCATCATAGTCAATCAAGCAGGAAGTAGGGTATTACCTCCATCAAGAGGGCCCGAACCTGGGTAAACATTGTGTCCCCTGCGTCCTTGTTACCTTCGATCCTCAGACACACAGTTTGGGACCCCCTACCCGAGATCTGCCGGTTTTGACACCGACAGAGGTCACGGCGAGAAGTGTTCGGCCAATGGTCATATGGGCCATAGGAGCAAATTTCTCATTGTAATCATGACCATGCTCCTGCTGAAAGCCAGGGGCAAATTTTGGTAATAACATGTATAGAGGTAACTTTAATCCTAGGTCGTTTCCTAGTAATCCCTCTAATAATTATGGTAATTCCTACAACAATTCTTATGGAAACTTTAATAAGATGCCCTCTGATTTTGAGATGAGTGTTAAAGAATTTATGAGTTCGCAAAAGAATTTCAATGCTTTGATTGATTTTTTTCTCAAGATTGATGATTTGAGTAGGAACGTGGATAGAATTTCTCTTAATGTTGATTCTTTGAAACTTAGATCTATTCCACCCAAGCATGATATTAATGAGTCTCTCAAACCCATGAGATTTTTCATTGATCAGTGTAAAGAAGAACCGCTAAGATGCGTGCTAAACGAGATTTGTTTAAAAAAGCGTGTTCTTCTAGTTTTCGTGAAAATAATGATGAAGATCTTAAAGTGATTGATGTGACTCCTATTGAATCTCTTTTTTCTAATATAAATCTTGATAAAGATGGGATTGAAGATGAGTCAACTTTAGTTAAAATACGTCCCAATCATTCAGAGTTTTTAGATCTTGACGCAAAAATTGGTAAAAATGGGATTGGAGAGGTCAAGACTTTAAGTAGCAATAAACCCACTCTTTTGGATTTCAAGAAATTTAATTATGGTAATTGTTCTTTAACCGATTGTATTTCCTTGTTGCAATCCATTTTGAATTATCCTCACGCTTACAATCAAAACAAGGCTTTTACTAAATATACCGTTGATGCTATGATGCAATCTTTTGAAAATGGCTAAACGCACACACTAAAGCGCAAACCACGTTAACAAAATTTATGATTAAGGGCTACTGTCACACCAAATTCTACACCATAGGAGCCCAAACAAATAAACGTGTCTACCTTTCATAGGTTCTCAAGTTGCAATCGACCAAATGAAGAAACGTGGGGGCTTAATCTTCATTAGAAATAGGGGTTTTGGTATTCATGTGTGCCCATTTACATGTGGCCCAAACGGTGTACTGTCATGAGCAATGGGCCTTCGAAGGCCTAGTCAACGTGGTAGTAAGTCCTAACTCCTCCAGGCGACGTCCCCCAGGTCAGAGATTCCCTGATTCTAAAAAAGAAGGGGTCAAAGATGCCCTTTGTCTCCAAAAAAAAAAGTCAGAGATTCCCTTAAAAAAACGGTGCTGCTAAATTTCAATCGACTGAGACTTCGAGACCGTTTGATCATTTTGTTGCATTAAGATTAGCGCACTGCTGGGTATGTGGTGTAATAGGCCCGTGTAGAGAAACGTCTGGGGTTGGGCTGCTCTTTTGTTAGTTTTTCTGTGTCGGTGCAGGCTTCTATCTGTGATGGGCTGGTGCCCGGTCAGGTGAAGCAGCCCTTTTTCTTTGTTTGTCGGGATTTTACCAATAAAAAATGTTGTGTTGCAGCTTTTTACACTGGGAGAAGAGGTGGGCATGTGCGACTTTGAACATTTCTTGCGTGGCCTTCGTGTTCTGCCCTCTTTCTACATTTTTATTTTCCCTTTTTCTATTTTTGTTTCTGGTTCTTTTATTTTATTTTTATTGTTTTTCTTTATTATTTTAACTTTTGCTTCAATTTTTATTTTCATCTTTTGTTCTAAATTTTATTAAACAATAAATTTTAGTTTTTAAAATGAAAATATTTTTCATCTGGTAATCACCTGACTCAGACTTCGTGGAGTCTCAGTCGACGACTCAGCCAATGGATATTTTGTTTGCTTCAAGATTCATGTTGGGTATGTCTGTCTTTGTTTCGGCCTTTATAAAACGCGCACCAGGCCATTTTCTTTCTTCTATTTTTCGCATGGCCTTGTGGCGTGCGAACGTTGCATTGTGGGTTGGTTAGGTGGAACTTTTCCTTGCCGTGGCTTGGGCCGCATTTTTTAAGGAGGCAAAAGGCTTGTTTTCTTTTGTTTATTTTGTATTTCTCTCGTGTCCAATCAGTTTGCTTTCAGTTTTTCTGGTAATAGACTGTTTTAGGATGTGTTTGACCCGCTCTTTCCTTCTTATTTTATTTATGTGTGGGAAGGGACGTGTGATGGCTTGGCTTTTTTCGGTTTTATTTGTGTGTTCTTTTTTATTTGTTTTTCTTGCCTCTTATTTATATCTTTTGTAAGTAATTTTTAACCCAAAAAAGGTGTCATCGTGACATTGATTTTATTTTACATTTGTATTTTTATCATTTTTTATTTTTCTTATTTTTTAATAGTTTCCCTCCTCTTATTTGCTTTTAGAAATAAGTCGTTGTTTCCTTATTTATTTATTTATTTATTTATATTTTATTTTTCTTGCTTTTTAAAACCTTTGTCTTGTATGCCTGCTATTAGGCACAACTGTTAGTGTCACCACTGACTGTAATTTATTAGTCTTTTGTCGGGAGAAGTGCAGTTCCATGTCTGTTAGTAGGCACACAATTGCAAGTGACGTCTCTAGCTGCAACTGTGTGTCTTCAATGCAACCACTTAGTGGTGTTTCGTAGGGGGTGCAGTTGCACGTCTGTCACTAGGCACGCAACTGCAAGTGTCATCCTTGATTGCAACTCTGTGATGTTTTATCAAGGAAGGGGAAGTTGCACGTCCGCCACTAGGCATGCAACTGCAAGTGTCACTCCCGACTGCATCTACATGTCTTTCGTATGGTTGCAACTCAGTGGTGTTTGTCGAGCGGAGGAGAGGCAATTGCATGTCCAACACTAGACATGCAACTGCAAGTGTCGCTCCCTAAATGCAACTTCATATCTTCAATGCGACTGCAATTCTGTACCGTTTTTATCAGGTGAAAGGTTAGTTGCATGTTTGTCACTAGTGGCACAACTGCAAGTGTTGCTCTCGAATGCAACTACATGTCTTCCACACGGTTCAAACTCAGTGGTGTTTTGCCGGACGGAGGAGTGGCAGTTGCATGTCCACCACTATGCATGCAACTTCAAGCATCGTCCCTGACTGCAACTTCGTGTCTTCAACATAGGTTGCAACTTTGTGGTGTTTAGTCAAGGGGATGGGGCAGTTGCATGCCTGTCACTAGGGATGCAACTGCAAGTGGTGTCCCGAACTACAACTCCGCGTATTCAATGTGACCACTTAGTGATGTTTTGTAGGCGATACAGTTGCATGTCTATCAATAGGCATGCAACTACAATTGTTGTCCCTGACTGCAACTCTGTGGTGTTTTATCAGGGGGAGGAAGCAGTTGCATGTCCACCACTAGGAACGCAACTGCAAGTGTCGCCCTCGGCTGCAACTGCATGCCTTCCACGCGGTTGCAACTCAGTGGTGTTTTGTCGGGTGGAGGAGTAGCAATTGCATGTCCACCACTAGATACACAACTGCAGTTGTCGCACCCTAAATGCAACTGCATGTCTTCGACGCGACTGCAACTTTGTACTTTTTTTGTCAGGTGAGGGGTTAGTTGCATGTTTGTCACTATTTGCGCAACTGCATGTCTTTCATGTGGATCAAACTCAATTGTGTTTTATCGGATAGAGAAGAGGCAATTTGCATGTCCACCACTATGTATGCAACTGTAACTATCATCTCTGAGTGCAACTGCATGTCTTCAACGTGGTTGTAGCTTTGTGGTGTTTAGTCAAGGGGACGGAGGCAGTTGCTTCTCTGCCACTAGGCAAGCAACTACAAGGGGACCTAAAGTAACACTATTATGCAAATACTACAGTGGATTCTCTGGGTAGATGATAATCTGCAGGTCTGTAATGCAAGACCTGCGCTAACAATTGTGTTTAATCATTCAGTTTGCCTATATGTTGGACCTCTGTTGAATTAGAAAGCTCCAACTTAGGGCAAATATGGAATTGTATGGTCTGTAATTCCAGGTGTAAGTGTCAACATTGATCTGTGCAAGTAACCAAGCTAGTCGTTTCTCAGTGTATTTTTTTATATATTGTTGCTTTGTGCCTTCGTCTGCCATGGCAAACAGTGAGGAATCATAAGTAGGTTATGACGTGCATTATCTTCATCTATATGATTCGTTATATCCACGGAAATAGTAGTAAATTTTTCGGCTACTTATCTGTTTTTTCTATAGCAGTTTTAAAGTACAAGAAGAATGTTTACAAATTAATAGACAATTTCGAGGATATGATCTATAATAATGGCACTAGACCAAGTGTTTGGGTAAAGAAATGGCGACTGATGGCTGGAAGGAAATCACTAATACATGTCCCTCTATTTTGAACGAGGTCATTGCCAAGTTTGCCAAGATCGCATCCAATCAGAAGCCCAAGAAGAGGCAGCGATAGAGTATGTATGCAAGACCTGAAGTAACACTATTATGTAAATACGACAGTAGATTCTCTGGGTAGATGATAATCTGTAGGTCTATAATGCAAGAGCTGCGCTAACAATTTTGTTTAATCATTCAGTTTGCCTATATGTTGGATCTCTGTTGAATTAGAAAGTTCCAACTTAGGGCAAATATGGAATTGCATGGTCTGTAATTCCAGGTGTAAGTGTCAACATTGATCTGTGCAAGTAACCAAGCTAGTCGTTTCTAAGTGTATATTTTTATATATTGTTGCTTTGTGCCTTCGTCTGTCATGGCAAACATTGAGGAATCATAAGTAGGTTATGATGTGCATTATCTTCATGTATATGATTTGTTATATCCACCGAAATACTAGTAAATTTTTCGGCTACTTACTTGTTGTTTATATAGCAGTTTTAAAGTAGAAAAAGAATGTTTCCAAATCAATGGACAATTTCGAGGATATGATCTATAATAATGGCACTAGACCAAGTGTTTGGGTAAAGTAATGGCGACTGATGGCTGGAAGGAAATCACTAATACATGTCCCTCTATTTTGAACGAGCTCATTGCCAAGTTTGCCAAGATCGCATCCAATCAGAAGCCCTAGAAGAGGCAGCGATAGAGTATGTATGGAAGACCTGAAGTTACACTATTATGCAAATACGACAGTGGATTCTCTGGGTAGATGATAATCTGCAGGTCTGTAATGCAACACCTGCGCTAACAATTTTGTTTAATCATTCAGTTTGCCTATATGTTGGATCTCTGTTGAATTAGAAAGTTCCAACTTAGGGCGAATATGGAATTGCATGGTCTGTAATTCCAGGTGTAAGTGTCAACATTGATCTGTGCAAGTAACCAAGCTAGTGGTTTCTCAGTGTATTTTTTCATATATTGTTGCTTTGTGCCTTCGTCTGTCATGGCAAACATTGAGGAATCATAAGTAGGTTATGATGTGCATTATGTTCATCTATATGATTTGTTATATCCACCGAAATACTAGTAAATTTTTCGGCTACTTATCTGTTTTTTCTATAGTAGTTTTAAAGTAGAAGAAGAATGTTTACAAATCAATGGACAATTTCGAGGATATGATCTATAATAATGGCACTAGACCAAGTGTTTGGGTAAAGTAATGGCGACTGATGGCTGGAAGGAAATCACTAATACATGTCCCTCTATTTTGAACGAGCTCATTGCCAAGTTTGCCAAGATCGCATCTAATCAGAAGCCCAAGAAGAGGCAACGATAGAGTATGTATGCAAGACCTGAAGTGACACCATTATGCAAATACGACAGTGGATTCTCTGGCTAGATGATAATCTGCAGGTCTGTAATGCAAGACCTGCGCTAACAATTTTGTTTAATCATTCAATTTGCCTATATGTTGGATCTCTGTTGAATTAGAAAGTTCCAACTTAGGGCAAATATGGAATTGCATGGTCTGTAACTCCAGGTGTAAGTGTCAATATTGATTTGTGCAAGTAACCAAAGCTAGTCGTTTCTCAGTGTATTTTTTCATATATTGTTGCTTTGTGCCTTCGTCTGTCATGGCAAACATTGAGGAATCATAAGTAGGTTATGATGTGCATTATCTTCATCTATATCATTTGTTATATCCACCAAAATACTAGTAAATTTTTCGGCTACTTATCTGTTTTTTCTATAGCAGTTTTAAAGTACAAGAAGAATTTTTACAAATCAACGGACAATTTCGAGGATATGATCTATAATAATGGCAATAGACCAAGTGTTTGGGTAAAGTAATGGCGACTGATGGCTGGAAGGAAATCACTAATACATGTCCCTCTATTTTGAACGAGCTCATTGCCAAGTTTGCCAAGATCGTATCCAATCAGAAGCCCAAGAAGATGCAGCGATAGAGTATGTATGCAAGACCTGAAGTAACACTATAATGCAAATACAACAGTGGATTCTCTGGGTAGATGATAATCTGCAGGTCTGTAATGCAAGACCTGCGCTAACAATTTTGTTTAATCATTCAGTTTGCCTATTTGTTGGATCTCTGTTGAATTAGAAAGTTCCAACTTAGGGCGAATATGGAATTGCATGGTCTGTAATTCCAGGTGTAAGTCTCAACATTGATCCGTGCAAGTAACCAAGCTAGTGGTTTCTCAGTGTATTTTTTCATATATTGTTGCTTTGTGCCTTCGTCTGTCATGGCAAACATTGAGGAATCATAAGTAGGTTATGATGTGCATTATCTTCATCTACATGATTTGTTATATCCACCGAAATACTAGAAAATTTTTTGGCTACTTACCTGTTTTTTCTGTAGCAGTTTTAAAGTAGAAGAAGAATGTTTACAAATCAATGGACAATTTCGAGGATATGATCTATAATAATGGCACTAGACCAACTGTTTGGGTAAAGTAATGGTGACTGATGGCTGGAAGGAAATCACTAATACATGTCCCTCTATTTTGAACGAGCTCATTGCCAAGTTTGCCAAGATCGCATCCAATCAGAAGCCCTAGAAGAGGCAGCGATAGAGTATGTATGGAAGACCTGAAGTTACACTATTATGCAAATACGACAGTGGATTCTCTGGGTAGATGATAATCTGCAGGTCTGTAATGCAACACCTGCGCTAACAATTTTGTTTAATCATTCAGTTTGCCTATATGTTGGATCTCTGTTGAATTAGAAAGTTCCAACTTAGGGCGAATATGGAATTGCATGGTCTGTAATTCCAGGTGTAAGTGTCAACATTGATCTGTGCAAGTAACCAAGCTAGTGGTTTCTCAGTGTATTTTTTCATATATTGTTGCTTTGTGCCTTCGTCTGTCATGGCAAACATTGAGGAATCATAAGTAGGTTATGATGTGCATTATGTTCATCTATATGATTTGTTATATCCACCGAAATACTAGTAAATTTTTCGGCTACTTATCTGTTTTTTCTATAGTAGTTTTAAAGTAGAAGAAGAATGTTTACAAATCAATGGACAATTTCGAGGATATGATCTATAATAATGGCACTAGACCAAGTGTTTGGGTAAAGTAATGGCGACTGATGGCTGGAAGGAAATCACTAATACATGTCCCTCTATTTTGAACGAGCTCATTGCCAAGTTTGCCAAGATCGCATCTAATCAGAAGCCCAAGAAGAGGCAACGATAGAGTATGTATGCAAGACCTGAAGTGACACCATTATGCAAATACGACAGTGGATTCTCTGGCTAGATGATAATCTGCAGGTCTGTAATGCAAGACCTGCGCTAACAATTTTGTTTAATCATTCAGTTTGCCTATATGTTGGATCTCTGTTGAATTAGAAAGTTCCAACTTAGGGCAAATATGGAATTGCATGGTCTGTAACTCCAGGTGTAAGTGTCAATATTGATTTGTGCAAGTAACCAAAGCTAGTCGTTTCTCAGTGTATTTTTTCATATATTGTTGCTTTGTGCCTTCGTCTGTCATGGCAAACATTGAGGAATCATAAGTAGGTTATGATGTGCATTATCTTCATCTATATCATTTGTTATATCCACCAAAATACTAGTAAATTTTTCGGCTACTTATCTGTTTTTTCTATAGCAGTTTTAAAGTACAAGAAGAATTTTTACAAATCAATGGACAATTTCGAGGATATGATCTATAATAATGGCAATAGACCAAGTGTTTGGGTAAAGTAATGGCGACTGATGGCTGGAAGGAAATCACTAATACATGTCCCTCTATTTTGAACGAGCTCATTGCCAAGTTTGCCAAGATCGTATCCAATCAGAAGCCCAAGAAGATGCAGCGATAGAGTATGTATGCAAGACCTGAAGTAACACTATAATGCAAATACAACAGTGGATTCTCTGGGTAGATGATAATCTGCAGGTCTGTAATGCAAGACCTGCGCTAACAATTTTGTTTAATCATTCAGTTTGCCTATTTGTTGGATCTCTGTTGAATTAGAAAGTTCCAACTTAGGGCGAATATGGAATTGCATGGTCTGTAATTCCAGGTGTAAGTCTCAACATTGATCCGTGCAAGTAACCAAGCTAGTGGTTTCTCAGTGTATTTTTTCATATATTGTTGCTTTGTGCCTTCGTCTGTCATGGCAAACATTGAGGAATCATAAGTAGGTTATGATGTGCATTATCTTCATCTACATGATTTGTTATATCCACCGAAATACTAGAAAAAAATTCGGCTACTTACCTGTTTTTTCTGTAGCAGTTTTAAAGTAGAAGAAGAATGTTTACAAATCAATGGACAATTTCGAGGATATGATCTATAATAATGGCACTAGACCAACTGTTTGGGTAAAGTAATGGTGACTGATGGCTGGAAGGAAATCACTAATACATGTCCCTCTATTTTGAACGAGCTCATTGCCAAGTTTGCCAAGATCGCATCCAATCAGAAGCCCAAGAAGAGGCAACGATAGAGTATGTATGCAAGACCTGAAGTAACACCATATTGCAAATATGACAGTGGATTCTCTGGGTAGATGATAATCTGCAGGTCTGTAATGCAAGACCTGCGCTAACAATTTTGTTTAATCATTCAGTTTGCCTATATGTTGGATCTCTGTTGAATTAGAAAGTTCCAACTTAGGGTAAATATGGAATTGCATGGTCTGTAATTCCAGGTGTAAGTGTCAACATTGATCTGTGCAACTAACCAAGCTAGTGGTTTCTCAGTGTATTTTTCATATATTGTTGCTTTGTGCCTTCGTCTGTCATGGCAAACATTGAGGAATCATAAGTAGGTTATGATGTGCATTATCTTCATCTATATGATTTGTTATATCCATACAAATAGTAGTAAATTTTTCGGCTACTTATCTGTTTTTTTCTATAGCAGTTTTAAAGTACAAGAAGAATGTTTACAAATCAATGGACGATTTCGAGGATATGATCTCTAATAATGGCACTAGACCAAGTGTTTGGGTAAAGTAATGGCGATTGATGGCTGGAAGGAAATCAATAATACATGTCCCTCTATTTTGAATGAGCTCATTGCCATGTTTGCCAAGATCGCACCCAAGCAGAAGCCCAAGAAGAGGCAGGGATGGAGTATGTATGCAAGACCTGAAGTAACACTATTATGCAAATACGACAGTGGATTCTCTGGGTAGATGATAATCTGCAGGTCTGTAATGCAAGACCTGCGCTAACAATTTTGTTTAATCATTTAGTTTGGCTATAAGTTGGATCTCTATTGAATTAGAAAGTTCCAACTTAGGGAAAATATGGAATTGCATGGTCTGTAATTCCAGGTGTAAGTGTCAACATTGATCAGTGCAAGTAACCAAGCTAGTCGTTTCTCAGTGTATTTTTTCATATATTGTTGCTTTGTGCCTTCGTCTGTCATGGCAAACACTGAGGAATCATAAGTAGGTTATGATGTGCATTATCTTCATCTATATGATTTGTTATATCCACCGAAATACTAGTAAATTTTTCGGCTACTTACCTGTTTTTTCTATAGCGGTTTTAAAGTAGAAGAAGAATGTTTACAAATCAATGGACAATTTCGAGGATATGATCTATAATAACGGCACTAGACCAACTGTTTGGGTAAAGTAATGGCGACTGATGGCTGGAAGGAAATCACTAATACATGTCCCTCTATTTTGAACGAGCTCATTGCCAAGTTTGCCAAGATCGCATCCAATCAGAAGCCCAAGAAGAGGCAACGATAGAGTATGTATGCAAGACCTGAAGTGACACCATTATGCAAATACGACAGTGGATTCTCTGGCTAGATGATAATCTGCAGGTCTGTAATGCAAGACCTGCGCTAACAATTTTGTTTAATCATTCAGTTTGCCTATATGTTGGATCTCTGTTGAATTAGAAAGTTGCAACTTAGGGCAAATATGGAATTGCATGGTCTGTAATTCCAGGTGTAAGTGTCAACATTGATCTGTGCAAGTAACCAAGCTAGTGGTTTCTCAGTGTATTTTTTCATATATTGTTGCTTTGTGCCTTCGTCTGTCATGGCAAACATTGAGGAATCATAAGTAGGTTATGATGTGCATTATCTTCATCTACATGATTTGTTATATCCACCGAAATACTAGTAAATTTTTCGGCTACTTACCTGTTTTTTCTGTAGCAGTTTTAAAGTAGAAGAAGAATGTTTACAAATCAATGGACAATTTCGAGGATATGATCTATAATAATGGCACTAGACCAACTGTTTGGGTAAAGTAATGGCGACTGATGGCTGGAAGGAAATCACTAATACATGTCCCTCTATTTTGAACGAGCTCATTGCCTTGTTTGCCAAGATCGCATCCAATCAGAAGCCCAAGAAGAGGCAGCGATAGAGTATGTATGGAAGACCTGAAGTAACACTATTATGCAAATACGACAGTGGATTCTCTGGGTAGATGATAATCTGCAGGTCTGTAATGCAACACCTGCGCTAACAATTTTGTTTAATCATTCAGTTTGCCTATATGTTGGATCTCTGTTGAATTAGAAAGTTCCAACTTAGGGCGAATATGGAATTGCATGGTCTGTAATTCTAGGTGTAAGTGTTAACATTGATCTGTGCAAGTAACCAAGCTAGTGGTTTCTCAGTGTATTTTTTCATATATTGTTGCTTTGTGCCTTCGTCTGTCATGGCAAACATTGAGGAATCATAAGTAGGTTATGATGTGCATTATCTTCATCTATATCATTTGTTATATCCACCAAAATACTAGTAAATTTTTCAGCTACTTATCTGTTTTTTCTATAGCAGTTTTAAAGTACAAGAAAGAATGTTTACAAATCAATGGACAATTTCGAGGATATGATCTATAATAATGGCAATAGACCAAGTGTTTGGGTAAAGTAATGGCGACTGATGGCTGGAAGGAAATCACTAATACATGTCCCTCTATTTTGAACGAGCTCATTGCCAAGTTTGCCAAGATCGCATCCAATCAGAAGCCCAAGAAGATGCAGCGATAGAGTATGTATGCAAGACCTGAAGTAACACTATAATGCAAATACAACAGTGGATTCTCTGGGTAGATGATAATCTGCAGGTCTGTAATGCAAGACCTGCGCTAACAATTTTGTTTAATCATTCAGTTTGCCTATTTGTTGGATCTCTGTTGAATTAGAAAGTTCCAACTTAGGGCGAATATGGAATTACATGGTCTGTAATTCCAGGTGTAAGTGTCAACATTAATCTGTGCAAGTAACCAAGCTAGTGGTTTCTCAGTGTATTTTTTCATATATTGTTGCTTTGTGCCTTCGTCTGTCATGGCAAACATTGAGGAATCATAAGTAGGTTATGATGTGCATTATCTTCATCTATATGATTTGTTATATCCACAGAAATAGTAGTAAATTTTTCGGCTACTTATCTATTTTTTTCTATAGCAGTTTTAAAGTACAAGAAGAATGTTTACAAATCAATGGACGATTTCGAGGATATGATCTCTAATAATGGCACTAGACCAAGTGTTTGGGTAAAGTAATGGCGACTGATGGCTGGAAGGAAATCAATAATACATGTCCCTCTATTTTGAATGAGCTCATTGCCATGTTTGCCAAGATCGCATCCAATCAGAAGCCCAAGAAGAGGCAGGGATGGAGTATGTATGCAAGACCTGAAGTAACACTATTATGCAAATACGACAGTGGATTCTCTGGGTAGATGATAATCTGCAGGTCTGTAATGCAAGACCTGCCCTAACAATTTTGTTTAATCATTTAGTTTGCCTATAAGTTGGATCTCTATTGAATTAGAAAGTTCCAACTTAGGGAAAATATGGAATTGCATGGTCTGTAATTCCAGGTGTAAGTGTCAACATTGATCAGTGCAAGTAACCAAGCTAGTCGTTTCTCAGTGTATTTTTTCATATATTGTTGCTTTGTGCCTTCGTCTGTCATGGCAAACATTGAGGAATCATAAGTAGGTTATGATGTGCATTATCTTCATCTATATGATTTGTTATATCCACCGAAATACTAGTAAATTTTTCGGCTACTTACCTGTCTTTTCTATAGCGGTTTTAAAGTAGAAGAAGAATGTTTACAAATCAATGGACAATTTCGAGGATATGATCTATAATAACGGCACTAGACCAACTGTTTGGGTAAAGTAATGGCGACTGATGGCTGGAAGGAAATCACTAATACATGTCCCTCTATTTTGAACGAGCTCATTGCCAAGTTTGCCAAGATCGCATCCAATCAGAAGCCCAAGAAGAGGCAACGATAGAGTATGTATGCAAGACCTGAAGTGACACCATTATGCAAATACGACAGTGGATTCTCTGGCTAGATGATAATCTGCAGGTCTGTAATGCAAGACCTGCGCTAACAATTTTGTTTAATCATTCAGTTTGCCTATATGTTGGATCTCTGTTGAATTAGAAAGTTCCAACTTAGGGCAAATATGGAATTGCATGGTCTGTAATTCCAGGTGTAAGTGTCAACATTGATCTGTGCAAGTAACCAAGCTAGTGGTTTCTCAGTGTATTTTTTCATATATTGTTGCTTTGTGCCTTCGTCTGTCATGGCAAACATTGAGGAATCATAAGTAGGTTATGATGTGCATTATCTTCATCTACATGATTTGTTATATCCACCGAAATACTAGTAAATTTTTCGGCTACTTACCTGTTTTTTCTGTAGCAGTTTTAAAGTAGAAGAAGAATGTTTACAAATCAATGGACAATTTCGAGGATATGATCTATAATAATGGCACTAGACCAACTGTTTGGGTAAAGTAATGGCGACTGATGGCTGGAAGGAAATCACTAATACATGTCCCTCTATTTTGAACGAGCTCATTGCCATGTTTGCCAAGATCGCATCCAATCAGAAGCCCAAGAAGAGGCAGCGATAGAGTATGTATGGAAGACCTGAAGTAACACTATTATGAAAATACGACAGTGGATTCTCTGGGTAGATGATAATCTGCAGGTCTGTAATGCAACACCTGCGCTAACAATTTTGTTTAATCATTCAGTTTGCCTATATGTTGGATCTCTGTTGAATTAGAAAGTTCCAACTTAGGGCGAATATGGAATTGCATGGTCTGTAATTCCAGGTGTAAATGTCAACATTGATCTGTGCAAGTAACCAAGCTAGTGGTTTCTCAGTGTATTTTTTCATATATTCTTGCTTTGTGCCTTCGTCTGTCATGGCAAACATTGAGGAATCATAAGTAGGTTATGATGTGCATTATCTTCATCTATATGATTTGTTATATCCACAGAAATAGTAGTAAATTTTTCGGCTACTTATCTGTTTTTTTCTATAGCAGTTTTAAAGTACAAGAAGAATGTTTACAAATCAATGGACGATTTCGAGGATATGATCTCTAATAATGGCACTAGACCAAGTGTTTGGGTAAAGTAATGGCGACTGATGGCTGGGAGGAAATCAATAATACATGTCCCTCTATTTTGAATGAGCTCATTGCCATGTTTGCCAAGATCGCATCCAATCAGAAGCCCAAGAAGAGGCAGGGATGGAGTATGTATGCAAGACCTGAAGTAACACTATTATGCAAATACGACAGTGGATTCTCTGGGTAGATGATAATCTGCAGGTCTGTAATGCAAGACCTGCGCTAACAATTTTGTTTAATCATTTAGTTTGGCTATAAGTTGGATCTCTATTGAATTAGAAAGTTCCAACTTAGGGAAAATATGGAATTGCATGGTCTGTAATTCCAGGTGTAAGTGTCAACATTGATCTGTGCAAGTAACCAAGCTAGTCGTTTCTCAGTGTATTTTTTCATATATTGTTGCTTTGTGCCTTCGTCTGTCATGGCAAACATTGAGGAATCATAAGTAGGTTATGATGTGCATTATCTTCATCTATATGATTTGTTATATCCACCGAAATACTAGTAAATTTTTCGGCTACTTACCTGTTTTTTCTATAGCGGTTTTAAAGTAGAAGAAGAATGTTTACAAATCAATGGACAATTTCGAGGATATGATCTATAATAACGGCACTAGACCAACTGTTTGGGTAAAGTAATGGCGACTGATGGCTGGAAGGAAATCACTAATACATGTCCCTCTATTTTGAACGAGCTCATTGCCAAGTTTGCCAAGATCGCATCCAATCAGAAGCCCAAGAAGAGGCAACGATAGAGTATGTATGCAAGACCTGAAGTGACACCATTATGCAAATACGACAGTGGATTCTCTGGCTAGATGATAATCTGCAGGTCTGTAATGCAAGACCTGCGCTAACAATTTTGTTTAATCATTCAGTTTGCCTATATGTTGGATCTCTGTTGAATTAGAAAGTTCCAACTTAGGGCAAATATGGAATTGCATGGTCTGTAATTCCAGGTGTAAGTGTCAACATTGATCTGTGCAAGTAACCAAGCTAGTGGTTTCTCAGTGTATTTTTTCATATATTGTTGCTTTGTGCCTTCGTCTGTCATGGCAAACATTGAGGAATCATAAGTAGGTTATGATGTGCATTATCTTCATCTACATGATTTGTTATATCCACCGAAATACTAGTAAATTTTTCGGCTACTTACCTGTTTTTTCTGTAGCAGTTTTAAAGTAGAAGAAGAATGTTTACAAATCAATGGACAATTTCGAGGATATGATCTATAATAATGGCACTAGACCAACTGTTTGGGTAAAGTAATGGCGACTGATGGCTGGAAGGAAATCACTAATACATGTCCCTCTATTTTGAACGAGCTCATTGCCATGTTTGCCAAGATCGCATCCAATCAGAAGCCCAAGAAGAGGCAGCGATAGAGTATGTATGGAAGACCTGAAGTAACAATATTATGAAAATACGACAGTGGATTCTCTGGGTAGATGATAATCTGCAGGTCTGTAATGCAACACCTGCGCTAACAATTTTGTTTAATCATTCAGTTTGCCTATATGTTGGATCTCTGTTGAATTAGAAAGTTCCAACTTAGGGCGAATATGGAATTGCATGGTCTGTAATTCCAGGTGTAAGTGTCAACATTGATCTGTGCAAGTAACCAAGCTAGTGGTTTCTCAGTGTATTTTTTCATATATTCTTGCTTTGTGCCTTCGTCTGTCATGGCAAACATTGAGGAATCATAAGTAGGTTATGATGTGCATTATCTTCATCTATATGATTTGTTATATCCACAGAAATATTAGTAAATTTTTCGGCTACTTATCTGTTTTTTTCTATAGCAGTTTTAAAGTACAAGAAGAATGTTTACAAATCAATGGACGATTTCGAGGATATGATCTCTAATAATGGCACTAGACCAAGTGTTTGGGTAAAGTAATGGCGACTGATGGCTGGAAGGAAATCAATAATACATGTACCTCTATTTTGAATGAGCTCATTGCCATGTTTGCCAAGATCGCATCCAATCAGAAGCCCAAGAAGAGGCAGGGATGGAGTATGTCTGCAAGACCTGAAGTAACACTATTATGCAAATACGACAGTGGATTCTCTGGGTAGATGATAATCTGCAGGTCTGTAATGCAAGACCTGCGCTAACAATTTTGTTTAATCATTTAGTTTGGCTATAAGTTGGATCTCTATTGAATTAGAAAGTTCCAACTTAGGGAAAATATGGAATTGCATGGTCTGTAATTCCAGGTGTAAGTGTCAACATTGATCTGTGCAAGTAACCAAGCTAGTCGTTTCTCAGTGTATTTTTTCATATATTGTTGCTTTGTGCCTTCGTCTGTCATGGCAAACATTGAGGAATCATAAGTAGGTTATGATGTGCATTATCTTCATCTATATGATTTGTTATATCCACCGAAATACTAGTAAATTTTTCGGCTACTTACCTGTTTTTTCTATAGCGGTTTTAAAGTAGAAGAAGAATGTTTACAAATCAATGGACAATTTCGAGGATATGATCTATAATAACGGCACTAGACCAACTGTTTGGGTAAAGTAATGGCGACTGATGGCTGGAAGGAAATCACTAATACATATCCCTCTATTTTGAACGAGCTCATTGCCAAGTTTGCCAAGATCGCATCCAATCAGAAGCCCAAGAAGAGGCAACGATAGAGTATGTATGCAAGACCTGAAGTGACACCATTATGCAAATACGACAGTGGATTCTCTGGCTAGATGATAATCTGCAGGTCTGTAATGCAAGACCTGCGCTAACAATTTTGTTTAATCATTCAGTTTGCCTATATGTTGGATCTCTGTTGAATTAGAAAGTTCCAACTTAGGGCAAATATGGAATTGCATGGTCTGTAATTCCAGGTGTAAGTGTCAACATTGATCTGTGCAAGTAACCAAGCTAGTGGTTTCTCAGTGTATTTTTTCATATATTGTTGCTTTGTGCCTTCGTCTGTCATGGCAAACATTGAGGAATCATAAGTAGGTTATGATGTGCATTATCTTCATCTACATGATTTGTTATATCCACCGAAATACTAGTAAATTTTTCGGCTACTTACCTGTTTTTTCTGTAGCAGTTTTAAAGTAGAAGAAGAATGTTTACAAATCAATGGACAATTTCGAGGATATGATCTATAATAATGGCACTAGACCAACTGTTTGGGTAAAGTAATGGCGACTGATGGCTGGAAGGAAATCACTAATACATGTCCCTCTATTTTGAACGAGCTCATTGCCATGTTTGCCAAGATCGCATCCAATCAGAAGCCCAAGAAGAGGCAGCGATAGAGTATGTATGGAAGACCTGAAGTAACACTATTATGCAAATACGACAGTGGATTCTCTGGGTAGATGATAATCTGCAGGTCTGTAATGCAACACCTGCGCTAACAATTTTGTTTAATCATTCAGTTTGCCTATATGTTGGATCTCTGTTGAATTAGAAAGTTCCAACTTAGGGCGAATATGGAATTGCATGGTCTGTAATTCCAGGTGTAAGTGTCAACATTGATCTGTGCAAGTAACCAAGCTAGTGGTTTCTCAGTGTATTTTTTCATATATTCTTGCTTTGTGCCTTCGTCTGTCATGGCAAACATTGAGGAATCATAAGTAGGTTATGATGAGCATTATCTTCATCTATATCATTTGTTATATCCACCAAAATACTAGTAAATTTTTCAGCTACTTATCTGTTTTTTCTATAGCAGTTTTAAAGTACAAGAAGAATGTTTACAAATCAATGGACAATTTCGAGGATATGATCTATAATAATGCCAATAGACCAAGTGTTTGGGTAAAGTAATGGCGACTGATGGCTGGAAGGAAATCACTAATACATGTCCCTCTATTTTGAACGAGCTCATTGCCAAGTTTGCCAAGATCGCATCCAATCAGAAGCCCAAGAAGATGCAGCGATAGAGTATGTATGCAAGACCTGAAGTAACACTATAATGCAAATACGACAGTGGATTCTCTGGGTAGATGATAATCTGCAGGTCTGTAATGCAAGACCTGCGCTAACAATTTTGTTTAATCATTCAGTTCGCCTATTTGTTGGATCTCTGTTGACTTAGAAAGTTCCAACTTAGGGCGAATATGGAATTGCATGGTCTGTAATTCCAGGTGTAAGTGTCAACATTGATCTGTGCAAGTAACCAAGCTAGTGGTTTCTCAGTGTATTTTTTCATATATTGTTGCTTTGTGCCTTCGTCTGTCATGGCAAACATTGAGGAATCATAAGTAGGTTATGATGTGCATTATCTTCATCTACATGATTTGTTATATCCACCGAAATACTAGTAAATTTTTCGGCTACTTACCTGTTTTTTCTGTAGCAGTTTTAAAGTAGGAGAAGAATGTTTACAAATCAATGGACAATTTCGAGGATATGATCTATAATAATGGCACTATACCAACTGTTTGGGTAAAGTAATGGCGACTGATGGCTGGAAGGAAATCACTAATACATGTCCCTCTATTTTGAACGAGCTCATTGCCAAGTTTGCCAAGATCGCATCCAATCAGAAGCCCAAGAAGAGGCAACGATAGAGTATGTATGCAAGACCTGAAGTAACACCATTATGACAATATGACAGTGGATTCTCTGGGTAGATGATAATCTGCAGGTCTGTAATGCAAGACCTGCGCTAACAATTTTGTTTAATCATTCAGTTTGCCTATATGTTGGATCTCTGTTGAATTAGAAAGTTCCAACTTACGGCAAATATGGAATTGCATGGTCTGTAATTCCAGGTGTAAGTGTCAACATTGATATGTGCAACTAACCAAGCTAGTGGTTTCTCAGTGTATTTTTCATATATTGTTGCTTTGTGCCTTCGTCTGTCATGGCAAACATTGAGGAATCATAAGTAGGTTATGATGTGCATTATCTTCATCTATATGATTTGTTATATCCACAGAAATAGTAGTAAATTTTTCGGCTACTTATCTGTTTTTTTCTATAGCAGTTTTAAAGTACAAGAAGAATGCTTACAAATCAATTGACGATTTCGAGGATATGATCTCTAATAATGGCACTAGACCAAGTGTTTGAGTAAAGTAATGGCGACTGATGGCGGGAAGGAAATCAATAATACATGTCCCTCTATTTTGAATGAGCTCATTGCCATGTTTGCCAAGATCGCATCCAATCAGAAGCCCAAGAAGAGGCAGGGATGGAGTACGTATGCAAGACCTGAAGTAACACTATTATGCAAATACGATAGTGGATTCTCTGGGTAGATGATAATCTGCAGGTCTGTAATGCAAGACCTGCGCTAACAATTTTGTTTAATTATTCAGTTTGCCTATAAGTTGGATCTCTATTGAATTAGAAAGTTCCAACTTAGGGCAAATATGGAATTGCATGGTCTGTAATCCCAGGTGTAAGTGTCAACATTGATCTGTGCAAGTAACCAAGCTAGTCGTTTCTCAGTGTATTTTTTCATATATTGTTGCTTTGTGCCTTCGTCTGTCATGGCAAACATTGAAGAATCATAAGTAGGTTATGTTGTGCATTATCTTCATCTATATGATTTGTTGTATCCACCGAAATACTAGTAAATTTTTCGGCTACTTACCTGTTTTTTCTATAGCGGTTTTAAAGTAGAAGAAGAATGTTTACAAATCAATGGACAATTTGGAGGATATGATCTATAATAATGGCACTAGACCAACTATTTGGGTAAAGTAATGGCGACTGATGGCTGGAAGGAAATCACTAATACATGTCCCTCTATTTTGAACGAGCTCATTGCCAAGTTTGCCAAGATCGCATCCAATCAGAAGCCCAAGAAGAGGCAACGATAGAGTATGTATGCAAGACCTGAAGTGACACCATTATGCAAATACGACAGTGGATTCTCTGGCAAGATGATAATCTGCAGGTCTGTAATGCAAGACCTGCGCTAACAATTTTGTTTAATCATTCAGTTTGCCTATATGTTGGATCTCTGTTGAATTAGAAAGTTCCAACTTAGGGCAAATATGGAATTGCATGGTCTGTAATTCCAGGTGTAAGTGTCAACATTGATCTGTGCAACTAACCAAGCTAGTGGTTTCTCAGTGTATTTTTCATATATTGTTGCTTTGTGCCTTCGTCTGTCATGGCAAACATTGAGTAATCATAAGTAGGTTATGATGTGCATTATCTTCATCTATATGATTTGTTATATCCACATAAATAGTAGTAAATTTTTCGGCTACTTATCTGTTTTTTTCTATAGCAGTTTTAAAGTACAAGAAGAATGTTTACAAATCAATGGACAATTTCGAGGATATGATCTCTAATAATGGCACTACACCAAGTGTTTGGGTAAAGTAATGGCGACTGATGGCTGGAAGGAAATCAATAATACATGTCCCTCTATTTTGAATGAGCTCATTGCCATGTTTGCCAAGATCGCATCCAATCAGAAGCCCAAGAAGAGGCAGGGATGGAGTATGTATGTAAGACCTGAAGTAACACTATTATGCAAATAGGACAGTGGATTCTCTGGGTAGATGATAATCTGCAGGTCTGTAATGCAAGACCTGCGCTAACAATTTTGTTTAATCATTCAGTTTGCCTATAAGTTGGATCTCTATTGAATTAGAAAGTTCCAACTTAGGGCAAATATGGAATTGCATGGTCTGTAATTCCAGGTGTAAGTGTCAACATTGATCTGTGCAAGTAACCAAGCTAGTCGTTTCTCAGTGTATTTTTTCATATATTGTTGCTTTGTGCCTTCGTCTGTCATGGCAAACATTGAGGAATCATAAGTAGGTTATGATGTGCATTATCTTCATCTACATGATTTGTTATATCCACCGAAATACTAGTAAATTTTTCGGCTACTTACCTGTTTTTTCTGTAGCAGTTTTAAAGTAGAAGAAGAATGTTTACAAATCAATGGACAATTTGGAGGATATGATCTATAATAATGGCACTAGACCAACTGTTTGGGTAAAGTAATGGCGACTGATGGCTGGAAGGAAATCACTAATACATGTCCCTCTATTTTGAACGAGCTCATTGCCATGTTTGCCAAGATCGCATCCAATCAGAAGCCCAAGAAGAGGCAGCGATAGAGTATGTATGGAAGACCTGAAGTAACACTATTATGCAAATACGACAGTGCATTCTCTGGGTAGATGATAATCTGCAGGTCTGTAATGCAACACCTGCGCTAACAATTTTGTTTAATCATTCAGTTTGCCTATATGTTGGATCTCTGTTGAATTAGAAAGTTCCAACTTAGGGCGAATATGGAATTGCATGGTCTGTAATTCTAGGTGTAAGTGTTAACATTGATCTGTGCAAGTAACCAAGCTAGTGGTTTCTCAGTGTATTTTTTCATATATTGTTGCTTTGTGCCTTCGTCTGTCATGGCAAACATTGAGGAATCATAAGTAGGTTATGATGTGCATTATCTTCATTTATATGATTTGTTATATCCACAGAAATAGTAGTAAATTTTTCGGCTACTTATCTGTTTTTTTTCTATAGCAGTTTTAAAGTACAAGAAGAATGTTTACAAATCAATGGACAATTTCGAGGATATGATCTCTAATAGTGGCACTAGACCAAGTGTTTGGGTAAAGTAATGGCGACTGATGGATGGAAGGAAATAAATAATACATGTCCCTCTATTTTGAATGAGCTCATTGCCATGTTTGCCAAGATCGCATGCAATCAGAAGCCCAAGAAGAGGCAGGGATGGAGTATGTATACAAGACCTGAAGTAACACTATTATGCAAATACGACAGTGGATTCTCTGGGTAGATGATAATCTGCAGGTCTGTAATGCAAGACATGCGCTAACAATTTTGTTTAATCATTCAGTTTGCCTATAAGTTGGATCTCTATTGAATTGGAAAGTTCCAACTTAGGGCAAATATGGAATTGCATGGTCTGTAATTCCAGGTCTAAGTGTCAACATTGATCTGTGCAAGTAACCAAGCTAGTCGTTTCTCAGTGTATTTTTTCATATATTGTTGCTTTGTGCCTTCGTCTGTCATGGCAAACATTGAGGAATCATAAGTAGGTTATGATGTGCATTATCTTCATCTATATGATTTGTTATATCCAACGAAATACTAGTAAATTTTTCGGCTACTTACCTGTTTTTTCTATAGCAGTTTTAAAGTACAAGAAGAATGTTTACAAATCAATGGACAATTTCGAGGATATGATCTATAATAATGGCACTAGACCAACTGTTTGGGTAAAGTAATGGCGACTGATGGCTGGAAGGAAATCACTAATACATGTCCCTCTATTTTGAACGAGCTCATTGCCAAGTTTGCCAAGATCGCATCCAATCAGAAGCCGAAGAAGAGGCAACGATAGAGTATGTATGCAAGACCTGAAGTAACACCATTATGCAAATACGACAGTGGATTCTCTGGCTAGATGATAATCTGCAGGTCTGTAATGCAAGACCTGCGCTAACAATTTTGTTTAATCATTCAGTTTGCCTATATGTTGGATCTCTGTTGAATTAGAAAGTTCCAACTTAGGGCAAATATGGAATTGCATGGTCTGTAATTCCAGGTGTAAGTGTCAACATTGATCTGTGCAACTAACCAAGCTAGTGGTTTCTCAGTGTATTTTTCATATATTGTTGTTTTGTGCCTTCGTCTGTCATGGCAAACATTGAGGAATCATAAGTAGGTTATGATGTGCATTATCTTCATCTATATGATTTGTTATATCCACAGAAATAGTAGTAAATTTTTCGGCTACTTATCTGTTTTTTTCTATAGCGGTTTTAAACTACAAGAAGAATGTTTACAAATCAATGGACAATTTCGAGGATATGATCTCTAATAATGGCACTAGACCAAGTGTTTGGGTAAAGTAATGGCGACTGATGGCTGGAAGGAAATCAATAATACATGTCCCTCTATTTTGAATGAGCTCATTGCCATGTTTGCCAAGATCGCATCCAATCAGAAGCCCAAGAAGAGGCAGGGATGGAGTATGTATGCAAGACCTGAAGTAACACTATTATGCAAATACGACAGTGGATTCTCTGGGTAGATGATAATCTGCAGGTCTGTAATGCAAGACCTGCGCTAACAATTTTGTTTAATCATTTAGTTTGCCTATAAGTTGGATCGCTATTGAATTAGAAAGTTCCAACTTAGGGAAAATATGGAATTGCATGGTCTGTAATTCCAGGTGTAAGTGTCAACATTGATCTGTGCAAGTAACCAAGCTAGTGGTTTCTCAGTGTATTTTTCATATATTGTTGCTTTGTGCCTTCGTCTGTCATGGCAAACATTGAGGAATCATAAGTAGGTTATGATGTGCATTATCTTCATCTATATGATTTGTTATATCCACCGAAATACTAGTAAATTTTTCGGCTACTTATCTGTTTTTTCTATAGCAGTTTTAAAGTACAAGAAGAATGTTTACAAATCAATGGACAATTTCGAGGATATGATCTATAATAATGGCACTAGACCAAGGAGAGTATGATTGCATCTTTCTATCCTTGTTTTTGCACAGCTCGACTGTTTTTCTACTGACTCTGGCAACTGATCAGCTTCATTAGTACTCCCTCCGTTTCTTTTTAGTCTGCATATATGATTTGGTGAAAGTCAAACTTTATAAAGTTTGACTAACATTATAGAAAAAAATATCATCATCTACAATACTAAATTATATGTCATGAAAATTAATTTCATCATTCATCTAATAATGTTAATTTCATATCATGAATGTTGATATCTTTTCCTACAAAGCTAGTCAAACTTTACAAAGTTTGACTTTGACCAATTCAGAGGGAGTACTAAAAAGAAACAGAGGGAGTACTATCTTTCTTTCTTTTTGTAGTGATGAGAGAGAAATATCTTTATTCTAGTGTTATTATCTTCTAGTTTTGCCAAGACATTCTCTGAAATTTTACATCCGGCTGAGCTTCTCCTTATTGGCCATGGCTGCCTCTCAGACCAAGCCTGATTCCGTCTGCACCTAGGGGTACTTTACTTACTTTCTCCTTGCTTGCCTAGTACTAGTAGAGTATATTTCATTTCAGTTCAAGCTCCAGATTGGTTTGATTCATTCGTTTGTGCTTTTCTTAATTTCATATCCTATCCTACAGGTACAAAAGATTGGAGGTCTTGGCTGCATTCACGGTAAGCTTCTCAACTTGCATCTTTTTCTACTTTGAAAATATTCACATTGAATTTTACAAGCGATTCATGTAGCCAAAGTCTTGTAGCAATCCAGTCCAACATGAATTAATCTCATCGTTTTCTGCAGAGCATGATGATTCTAGAACGACATATACTTCGTTTAATGGCACAAATCCAACCCTTGTTTTTATCTTCTTTTGTGTTTTTATGCACACCAGGCTAGCAGCTCACTGGCCTATGGTTGTTTATGTAGACAGCTGTTCTTACTGTTCCTGGAAGGATGATTTTCAGCATGAGTAAGGGCCATATTCGCAGACGACTCTGTCCCGTTTTAATTTATGTTGTTGGGGTAAATCCATTTTGTCTGTCTTATATGTTCCACCTTGCTTGCTTTTGACTGAACGCGTGTCTTATATTGTTGTTCTTCGGCTATTTAGGGTTGAGAATGCGGAGGTGTTGTGCCTCCGTTCATGCTTGTTCTGCCTTTGTTCAAGGCTACTGGGAATACCTGCTGCTGACGGCCCCTCGCAATGTAGCGCCTTTAGCCTTCATCGAGTTTTTTTTTTCGAAAAGGGGGGTTCGTCCCGGCTTCTGCATTAGAAAGATGCATACGGCCATATCAGCCTTCATCGAGTACAGGTTGTAACGGAGTTTGCTTCACTAGCTTTGAACGGTCACAGTGGTCATGCTTGTTCTGCCCCTGTTAAAGCTACTGGGAACGTCCTGCTGCAAATTACAGACCACTGTCGTCAATCTTCATCAAGTGCGGTAGACAGGTAAACACAGCTTGCATAGCCATTCGCTTCAATAGTGGAATGATGACTCAATCTCGGGGCGTTGGGTGTGTGAGCTTTAGTTGACCTGGCAACGCCACGCATGCACAGCCGAATGTGCTGCTTTTTTCCCCTTGACAGGCATTTGAAGAAGCTGAGAACAGTGCACTAGCCATCATTCAGGTTGTTGAAATTCCAAATGTATTATCGCAAGATATTAGTGGTCTGGAGAATGTCAAGAGGGAGCAGGAGGGTTCCTACTACAAGAGGGATGTCCTTATCACGCTTGTGGATTTCAATATGCAGTAGGAGCCTGCTATTATACAAAAAGATATGTGCATCTTGTCGTTCAATCCAGTTTGTGCTATCTCGTCTTGCAAGCAAAGTATCAGGGTATACAACCACAGATGATTTTCTCGGCTTCAAATACAACAAAGATATATTCCTCTAGCTGAGAACTGCCCATGCTCCTTGTTTCTAAATGAAACATGGTTTCTTTGGGTTGGGCAACATCTCGTTGTCATTCAGGAGCTTGACAACATCCGACATTGTGGGCCGGTCTTTAGGGAACTCTTGGGTGCATAGCAGTCCAATATCCATGCATCTCTTCATCTCCTCTAGCTGATGCTCGCTACCCCACGAAGAATCAAGTAGCCCGTTCATACCCTCATCTTCCCGTACCCCCCAAGCCTGAAAAAGGAGAAACTTTGATCTTAAAATAGATGATGTGCGAGAAGATCGCAAGATGAAAACCAATAAACACTCAGCCAATTATGATTTCAATCTATACTGCTGCTAGATAGACAAGTGATCAACTGGACAAGGAAAGCTGTAACAACTTGTCAATACACGCTAGTGTCCTCTAAGTATTTCTTACCCAAGTAATTGGATGTTGGTCAAGTATGGAACTTCTCATTCCGCTAATGCTATGAAGGAGTAGGACCCCAAAACTGAACACGTCGCTTCTCATCGAGATGATACCGTCCGTGATATACTCGGGAGACATGTAGCCCCTGATTGACGAAATGTTATTCAAAAACTTCACAAACTATGTAGGTAGTGGAAATGTGATACATGGAAGCCATCTTACATTGCTCCCACTAGCCCAGGGCTCACTGCTTCAGAAACATTTATATCCAGTAATTTTGATATTTCAAAGTTCGAAATTTTAGGATTCATATTAGAGTCAAAAACGATGTTGGCTGGATTCAGAGCCAAATGTATGACGTGTTTAGAGTGCAAATAAGCTACACCCTGTGCTACCCCTCGTATCACTCTGAATGTCGAAAGCCAGTCCAGCTTCTGCAATGACCCTGAAATTACCAATCGACCATTCATCATTATTGACAAGAAAGTGAAGTGAAATGGGACCATAGCCCAACTGTAATAAATAGTTTAGCAGGGACATGCCATTGATTATCTCGAACAAGGATCCATTGGGCATGTACTCTTCCACCAACATTTCATTTCCGTCAACATGGCAGAATCCAAGAAATTTGACTACATTTTCATGCTCAACCAATAATTGGAAAACGTTAATATATTTTTGTATGCTATGTGGCCCCGATTGATCAGGATATCTCTTGATGGTAACAACAAGTTCCTCAGGAAGTGTACCCTGGAAAACATACAGATCATCTGAACTAAGTAATTTATTTTACATAAGTAAAGCCGTTTCAAACAACCCCATGTATTATGTACGTATAATATGTATGCCTTATCAGCTTGTGGGATCAATGCTAAGGGAGAATTCAGACTTTACTGCAAGAAAATATGTCCAGAAAGAAACTGCTATTGACAAATAAAAAGGGAGGCGTTCACTTACATGTGGGGCTTGTAGGTGAATATTTCTTCAGTTAGATATGGTTTTATTACTAGTAGAGATTTGCGAACAATTATCTATTTAATTTCAAAGTCTGCACAGAAAAGTCCTCACAGCTCCAAGAATACAATTGTATAAAATGGCATGACCACTATGAGATTCACATAAACAATAACATAGTTCGAAAAGCATAAGATCAACTTGATTAAAAAAATAAGCATATGGAATATATTTAGCAAAACAAGTATACGGAATGTAACCTTGTAGATGGTAGCACTGCCACCTTTTCCAATCACATTTTCTTCTGAAAAATTATTTGTTGCAGCGTCCAACTCAACGGGATGGAAAATTCTGAGAGCTGTCATGAAAGAAAAACATCACTTATGCGCCTTGAATGTGGTTAACTGGATGGTATAGAACTGTTTGCAAGAGTGTATTAACTGGTATACACGGATTGGGGTATGTTTATTTAGCTGAATGAATGGTAAAAGAATTTTTAGGCCAATCATAATGTTCCTCTTTTAGAAAGAGTACGCGATCTTACGTGAAGCATCATAGTTTCCTTGTACAATATGTATACCCACATAGTTTATCGAATAAGAGTTACCACTGATATTTGAGCCGTCCATCACTCCAGTGCCCTACAGGACAATATAGGAATTTCATTATGGTACTGCAAATGAAACTTGGCATAATAATTTCTGCGATGACAGAACCCAACCCCCGAACTACGCACAACAACTGCCCAACTACTAAATTTAATTCATGATGAAAAATTGCAATGTGTCCTTTATCACAAACAAGCGAGTGAATTTGGTGCCCACGAAACTATTTTTTTTAGAGAAGGATGAAACTATTTATTGGGTGTGCTGCGATATATGAAGTATATATTGCAGTATACTCTCTCCGTATCTAATTATCCTTACTTTCATAGTGACATACAGATCATTAGAAACAAGGGGAGTAGTATTTGTTGTACTGAAATGAAAGATTTTTCAGGAATCTGTTGTGCTGTATAAATAGTATGATTATGTATTTGTAATTTTTCTTGCTAAGATGGTTGTCAAATGTATACACAGGCGGAGGACCCGGTAGGGCGAGGTTGGGCGCCCGCCCTACCTTGATTTTGTACGATGCAATTTGTACAGGTGTATATGTATAGATGTAGCTCAAATAGGTAAATGTATCCAGGTTGCGTAGGAGAGGGTAAATTAACTCATAAAAAGATGATGGTAATTAGACTTCAAATTGCTCGAGTATAGTGACATGGTGTAGTTACTAATTGGATGGATGCAAACGATGGTACATACCTCTATGGAGCTTTGAGGAAATCTACCATGTGAAACGGCCACAAGGATGTGGGTGTTGGCATTGATAGCAAAGTTTGCGATCAACATTTGACGATTAATATCGTCCTTAACCTTGAGCAGCTGTCTCGACTGCCTCCTGGCCATGAAAAGAATGTAGATGAAGTTCCTCTCCCTCTGGCAGTCTGCCACCAGCTTGTGGCCCCGACGGAGGGCCCTCTCGAGGTTCGTCAGTGCAGCTCTCATCTCTGGTTTCATGGGCATATCCAGACCCTCGAGCGGCGCCACGATGGCGCCCAGTAGGTCCACGATGTTTCTAAGCTCGCTGCAGGCGTCTTTATTGTGACGAGCTGTGTCCGCCACGGCCTTTACGAGGAGGGCGAGCTTGACAACCTCCTTCACGGTGCCCACTAGTACATCACTCATGCCGATGGTCTAATACAATGTACGAAAGATCGAACTAATATAAAGGCTTACATAAGCATGTAGGCAAGGCTGCTCATACCTTTTTTTGTGAGTAGAACTAATATTAACTGACTTACATAAGCATCTAGGCAAGGCTGCTCAGACCTTTGAAAGAGAAGCAATCAACCTTAAGTTCTTCCTCTTTCTGTCGGGTGCTCGAATTCATGGAGAGGAACGGAAGCAAACGGTTCATGCGGTGCAACAATTTTTTATTTATTTTGGAACTATATAGAAACGCGTGTAACTATATAGAAAATTAACAACGCGGTGCATCTATTTTGTCCCCAAGTTTTTTGCCACCCACCTTCTTCTAAGACGTACTTGTTGGAGTACCCGGCCGAGGAAACGAAAACAACAAGCTGGATAAGTTTTTTATGGCCAAGCCACCGGACAGCGCCAACAAGGTACTCTAATTTTGAGGGAAAGTTTATTAACTTTTCATTAGTATACTATATCCATTCGACAAGGACTCACCTAACACGCTACATGAGTCAGCTCCTTTCTAACAAAACTTATATCTATTTTGTATTGTTCAAGGCGATGGACAAATGCCTCGTTGTGGCCAAGCACAAATGGAAAAGCCTGGTTTGGACTCGTATCCAAGGCGCAGTTTTTCTTTTTTGAGCAACCGTTGGGAGCTCCGCCGTTTCTAAATCTTTATATAAATGACAAGTTAGTAAGGGAAATTGGCAGAAAAACGATACATCGATGACGAAGACGCACACAGATCGACCCTAAGGCTGCAAACCATTCAAGAATACACCTCTACTATCCTAACAGTCGGCATTGACACAGCAAAATGAAGATTTCCGGAACCGTCACTCGGGCTTCCACGTTAGTACCAAGGCTGTTCACTGGATGAGCCGACAACTTTTCCGCCCAAGAGACCAAACCTGACATCTTACAACATGACTGCGATTTCCTGGTCCACCCTCCGGCTTTCGCATCAATGCGGTGAACCAGCACACCACTGGACATTGTAGTGCACAAGTCGTTGATTTAACAATTATGGAACACTGTTTTACTAATAGTAATACCTCTGAGTGGTAAACAGAAACATCCCAGGTAATTACACGCTTAACATTACAAGCCAAAAATGTAGAGATAATTTAACATCCTCCCCGGCCAACTTTAGAATTTTTGGTAATTATGATACAACTTGTACCATATGGATACAACTTAAGGATGACAGGAAACGCTAGACTTAGTACCATATGAGCTCAAAAAGTAATTAATTTAATACTAACTATGGATACTCGGCTCAAACTTTACTACTAACTACAACTACAGCTCTGGCTCTTTGCCGTTGCCTTCTGCTCCATATTTGATGATGTAGTTATGTCTGGATCTTTGTAGTACAACTCCTCGGCATCTCAGGAACCCACTTATCTCAGACAAGAACACACACTCAGTTTCATTCACAAGGAATACTGAGTCCTTCTGTTCTTCCTCCTTCGAAAGGATACCCTATGCAAATCCACCCACATCACAGGAGTAGGGTCTTTACCAGCGACCTTTCCCAGTCCCTGAACCTGCCCATATTTTTGTCTCATTGTGTGTTCACTGATCAGGATCTTGGCCTCATACCAACCTTCGAATCTATTGCTGGTCCTAAGATCCCCATCTCTTTCAGAGGCATCAAGTCGATAGATAATGATGCGACAATGACTGGAAGCGTGGCGATATGGGATGTCACCGGCTTGCAGTATCTTTTCCAGGCGTATATTACACAAGATAGATATGGCAAATGTTGACCAAACAGGATTACATAGATTGAATCTCACAAAATAAAGGATTACATAGTTTGAAGCTGCATAACGTGAGGATATGAATGTATTTATTCTTAATAGGGACTCCATCCCTCACAGGCGGAAATTATCATACGATGTAATAGTAAAATACACAAACAATCTAAATGATAGATTCATTTAGATCTAGATAATTACAAATATTTTTTACCGTAAATGGGGCTCCCAGAATCAGAAAAGAGCCAAGGCAGGCTAGTTGACAAGCGGGACTTTGAGGAATTCCAGCTTGAACATCCCATTTTCTCCGACGAGCGCTTTGCCAATAGTAGTACCATCAGTGGCACCCGAGATGTAGCAGGCATCACGCTTGAATACAATGCTGCAGCCAAGCTGAGTGAGCTGGCTTACCGAGACAATGTTCTTTTTCAGCCCCGGCACGAACAACACGTCGGGAAGAACCACGGCATCCGTAATCACGCAGCCACGTCCACAGACCGGCATGCGCACGCCATCACCCGTATGGATGTTGTGACCATCTACACTTTTGAAGCCAGAGAGGAGAGCACGGTTTCCTGTGGCATGGTGTGTAGAGGCAGACCCGACAAGCCAAGTAGCTGGGATTTTAGCTACGGCAATAAAGGCAGCCATGGAATCGGAACAACTGCAGCAACAGCTCTATCAAATTAGTATGAATTGAAAATTACCAGGATAAAGGAAACACCTACTAAAGTAAAGTAGATAGGTACAAGACATCAAAAGGAAGGAACAAGCACCTGGTATTTTCCGGTTCAATTGTCTCCTTATAACTTGCCACGGAAAGCAATTCAGAGTCTCTCGAGGCGCTTGCAAGGTTGCGATCCGCTTGGGCTTTAAACATAATCACAATGGTACACACAAGACATATTATAACCGTGACTGTGATAATTGTCCGATTCCCCACTTGGGCTTCAAGCAGATTTTGCCAGGTATACCAAAATGCTACTACAGCCGTGCATGAGAAAAGTGTCCGACTCCCCTTCCACGGTACATCTTTCAGCTTGTTACTTCCTTGTCTCCTGCAATGAAGTTGAAGTTCATGAAAGCAAATCTAGAAGATGGTTTAGTTTGCAATTGGGCTACCCATGATTGTGTTATGATTGCCTCTATTTGCTCAAATATATTTTGAGGCTTGCCAAGATTATATGTCAATGTATGCCCATTTTTGGATGAGGCAGATGCTCACCTAGTAAAGTAAAGTAAATAGGTACAATTAAGACATAAAAAAGGAGGAACAAGCACCTGGTATTTGGCGTTTCAGTAGAAGAAGATACAGATTCTCGTGATATGATTCTCGTGATATTTGGCGTTGCATTTGTGCATAAGAAAAGTACATATTTGAGCTTGTTGCTTCCTTGGCACCTGCAATGAAGTTTAAGTTCATGCAAGCAAATCTAGTTCAGTTTAGTTTAGTTTGCAATCGAGTTACGCATAATCATTTTGAGAACACCAAATCATTTCATCAGTCTCGCGTGATTTCACAATATAGCAGTACAGATTCTAAAAAAAAAGATAGCTGTACATCATACTGTATTTGTTCGGTTACCTATCCCCACACCTTGTTCTAAAGATGAAAATCATGACACGTACATGGCATAAATCGTGAAGGAAAACTTTAGAAGAGACAAAGAAAGAAGTACCTGCTGTGTTCCGATTCAGTGTCCGGCCAATATCCCCCTGGGGAATTCAGACCAGCTTGGTAGGTTACGGTTATTACCAAAGTTGCCAGTAGCAGCACATATTTTCGGGGACCAGATATTTTCCAATCCTCTCTAAACCAAGTGGATCCAGATATTTCAAGTAGCTCAGGTTTCAGACTGTGCCTTTCGGAAGGGATGACACCGAAAATTTATTTAGAGAAGATAAACGGGTGATATCAGGAGAGCTAATGATCCCAGGATAAACAGGAGTTGCTGTGCAAATCTAGAGATAAACGGAAGATATCATACCCCATCGATTCCTGGCGGCTCGCATGTTCATCTGATGATCCATGTTTAATAATCTCCACGAGTTTCCCCAGCAAGGAGGAGATTATTGAACTCACAACGTCCATCTTTGGGTGGGAGGCAAAGGCCAAGCAGGGGCGAGAGCAAATGGAAGCAAAAGGAAGGTGAGGGGAAGAAGATAACCACTATGTTGCACCTAATTTGTCTAGACTCTGCCGTCCAGACAATTATAAATTGCTACTAGTGTTTTACTATGTTGCCCTTTGCTGTTGTTTACAACATACACCTTGCTCTTCTTCAAAAGTCCATCAATGTAGGCCTTTACGCAAACTTGGTGGTTTGGCCAAACACCCAAATCAATTGTTTCTGTTGAACAAAGCTCACTGAATTCGATGCAATTTTTTTATGATATGTGTCATTCAGAGCATCTCCAATAGATGATGCAAAACAGAAAATAACTTCTTTTTACATCACGAGGGGTAAAAAAAAGGCTCTCCACAAGCAGTCCGTCATGTAAAATCTTGAGAAAAAAATAGGGTACGATGTATATTTTGCCTCCGGTGATGTAAAAATACATCACTTGCCCCATGCCCAAAAAGCCACACGCCGCGCGCGTGCAGTCAGTAGTAGAAAACAGCCAATTTGTCCCGGTTCATAAGGGCCATTTGTCCTGGTTCCCGAACCGGGACTAAAGGGTCGGTACTAAAGCCCAACACCTTTAGTCCCGGTTCTCCTACGAACCGGGACAGATGGGGCTCCACGTGGCCGATGCGGCTTGCCTAGACAGGAGGGCCTTTTGTCCCGGCTGGTGGCATCAACCGGGACCAAAAGGCATCCACGCGTCAGCAGTTCAGGGCCTGGGGTTTTGTTTTTTTAAAGGGAGGGGGTTGGGGGGTTTTGTAGGGTTAATTTAGGGGTTTCATATATAGTGTTAGCTAGCTAATAGAGAGAAGTGTCCTCTCTTATCTCCGTGCTTCGTCGACGCTACGTACTATATGTATAGAGAGGACTTGACACGCCAGCTAGCTAGTAAGCAAATGAAGGAAACCATTAAGTACAGAAGATCGTCATGAACATATACAGAGAGAAGTGATCGACCTCTCTCCGAGAGATTGGTCGAACAACAAGTTTTCGTATATCTATCCGACACTACTGGCTACATATATACAATATAGGATCTCTTATAATCCGGGCCCTAACATCTGAATTCAAGTTCCACATGGTATTCTTCGTTTTCATCGATGACGTGGTCAAGATAGAATCCCGCAAATTCCTCTTGAATTGCTTATATGCGATCATGTGGTAGGAGCTCATCCCGCATCTGCCAGATCTAAATCAAAGAAGGGGGTCTACATATATATGAATGAAAATCAACACAAATGATGGTAATAAAATAAAATTGTGAATATTATTACTTACGCACTTCATATTGTTTTTTCGAGTAGCCCCGCTCACAGGTCGTGTGGCGGATGAACTCGCAAATGTAGTATCCAGAGAAATCATTCCCGGGTTCCTGCCACAACCACTTTACAAGAAATAGAGGTCAATCAAACTGATAAGCAAGCATGCTAAATGGTATATATTGATGAAACTAGCTGGAATCAATTAATGGGAGATGCGCGGAACTAGCTAGTAGTACTTACCTTCGGGTGTGTAAATCGCAGCTCCACCGGCAATCCCGGAGCTTCTGCGGTGAACTTTTTCCAAACCCTGCCAGACAAAGAAAATAATTACTTGATATCAACTGGAAATGAACAAAGTTGCCGATATGGTGCGATAATGATCGATTGAACTTACTTCTCGAGCATTTTAGTCATGGTTGCATACTCCTCGGGATTTCTTCGTCTCGAGTCTATGACGGTTACTAGTCCCTGCTCAAGCTTAATTTGTAGCAGAATAAAGTGGAACCTGCGCACACATGCATAACTCATCAATTACATTACTGTAACCTCGAGTAATAAGGGAAACCGAATATGCACAAAACAGTAACACTCACTTGAAATTGTAAGAAAATAGTACTATATCTTTGTTTTGATTTTTCAGCAACGATCGTAGCAAGTTGGCCCCGATTTGTTTGGTATTATGTTCAACCATCCAATCATCTATGAGATTTGTGTTAATGAACCCAATATCACGGATTTGTATTTTCTTGCATTCGGTGATCTTCAATCTGCATAATATAGTGAGGATAGATATATATACATGCAATGAAAGAGCTGAGCTATATATAGAGACTTAATTACAGAAGTAGTACTTACAGATAGTAGAAAGTGATGATTGTTTTATCAAGGGCCTTTTGATTGAAAAACTGGAAGAACTTCTCTAATGGAACAGACAACAGATCAATTCCAATGAGGTCATGCTCCTCTTTAACTCTCAGCGTCAAAGTATCCTTCCCAGACTCGCTGCAGGTTTTCATGTACCACTGATGGAATCTTCGCGTCATCGTTGATGGAGGTGGATGACCAGGTTTGGCGAGAGGCTTCCCGAGCTGGTATTTGAATTCGTCCACCTCCATTATATCAAAATGTTCATCGTTGGGCAGGTAATCTCCAGGATTGGTACCGGGAAAAAACCTCGGATGATTAGCGATGATATCGCTAGACACATTGAGTGGGGGGCACGGTTGGTTCGCTTGTTCGCCGAGCTGGCGAAATTTTCCCACTTCTTCATTGTTCTAACCTTCGATCACTGCAAGTACTTCCCAACCGGGACGCTTCCTAGTATGACCTTTCAATAATGCGATCATAGTTGCTTTGCGGAGGAGAAGGTGGTGGTCGCTTCAGGGCATCCAAAGTGTGCTGAGCTTTCACCTTATCTATCTTCTCCTCCGGAGGAGGATGTTTCTTAGCTCTTTGCGCTTCGAAGAAGTCCTTCACTTGGGCTTTACAGATCTTCGTATTTTCCTCCTCGGTCATCTCGTATGGTAAACTCACTAGAGGCTTGAGAGATGGACCGAATCTGTATTGCCTCCCGCCTCTGGCTGTACTGCTAGACGCCGGAGCAGCCGGAGCAGCTGCGGCTGTCTTCTTTTGTTGCTTATGAGGCATAGAAGAAGGAGGCGGAGTGCTACGACGCACTGGAGCAGCCGGAGCGGCGGCGGCTGTATTCCGCAGTTGCTGACGAGACGGAGGAGGAGTCGGGCTGCTCGGACGCGATGGAGCAGGCGGAGTGCCTCCACGGGCCGGAGCAGTCGGAGAAGGAGGTGGAGTGCCCTGATCACTCGCCGAAGGAGGAGGAGGCGGAGTGCCTTGACTCGCCGGAGGCGGAGGCATCCAGTTCGAAAGCTTGATGTGCTCCTTCCGCCATAGACATGTAGTCTTCCGAGCAAGACCCAGTTGAGTCTCCCCTTCACCGGTAGGGTGGTCTAGCTAGAGATCCTCAAATCCATCCGTTATTTCATCCACCATCACAACATCATAGCCTTGTGGAATCGGAAGGCCGTGAAAAGTTGTGCCGGGTTCACGAGGTGCAACAGAGCCGACAGCTGCCTTGACTTTGAGGTTCTGCCATTGCATCATAAGGTGGCAATCTTGAGACTCCGTGATAGCATCCATGGGGTAGCTAGGAGCCGTGAAGTCAGGCTGGTGAAGGAGCTCGGTGGAAGCCACGCTGCGTCTCCACTGAGATGGAGGGGTAGCTTCTGGGGTAGCTCCGGCAGGATGCTGGCTGTGAACTGCTTGTTCCTCTATTGCTCATACCCTTGCATTCAGCTTCTGGCATTCGGTCTACTCTAGTTTCCTCTTCCTCTCCCGGGTTCTATAACAGCCTGTGCTGGGAACCCCACCTTCCACGCAACGGAGCCTGCCGTGCCTCATGTTTTTCCAGGGTGCTCAGGATTCCCGAGGGCCTGTGTGAGCTCGTCGTTCTCTCTGTCGGGAATGAACGTCCCTTGCAGTGCTGCGGTGATATACTTCTGAAGCTTCTTGATGGGTATTTCAAGTTGCTCGTTCGTCCAAAAGCACTTCCCTGTTTCAGGGTCCAAGGTTCCCCCAACCCCGAAGAACCAAGTCCTTGAACGGTCTGGCCAGTTCAATGCCTTTGATTCGACCCCTTTAGCAACGAGGTATTTCTCAGCCTTGTCCCACAACGGCCGGGCTTTGAGGTAGCCACCTGACCCCGTGTGATGGTGATGCTCCTTCTTTGCAGCATTTATCTTGTTTGTAACTGACATCTTCTTACCCTTCTCTGATGTCTTATAGGCCAGAAATGCGGGCCAGTGATCTCTTATCTTCTCAAATCGGCTGGTGAATTCTGGAGTCTTCCGTTTGTCGACAAACATTGATTTCAACTTAGTCTTCCACCTCCTGAATATATCAACCTTGACCAATGGCTCTATAACTGGCTTATCCGGATCCTCCTCTGGCGATAGGGTGAAATTTGCCTTCAGCGCGGTCCAAAGATCATCTTTCTATCTATCTTGACATAAGACTTGAGGGTCTCCGTTCTTAGGCTTATTCCATTGCTGGATGCTGATCGGGATCATGTCTCTAACAAGAACCCCGCGCTGAGCAGCAAATGCTTCCTTGGTCCAGCTGGGTTCAATCGGTTGGCCATCACCCGTGATTGCTGTGATCGTGAACCTTTCATCCCGGCGCAACTTTTTCTTCGGGCCTCGTCTCTTTACCGAAGTTTGGCTCGATCCGGAGGACTAGAAAAGAAGAAAGAAGAGTTAACATATATATATATATATATATATATATATATATATATATATAGACACACACGCATACCAAAACAATTAATGCATCAATTAGCTAGTCAGCACCGGCTTAATTAATATTTATACCTGGCCGGACTCCGTTCGGTCACGGAGCCGTCATCACGTTCTACTTCTTCCACCGGCATTCGGTCACCGGAGCCATCATGATCATTATGTCCTTCCTCCTCCATTGTTCGATCACCGGAGCCTGCTTCACCCTCTCCTTCTAGACCTCAGTGTGGTTGAGATAGTATAGGACATCACCTCCGTCGCGGATTATGTCCCCCAACAACTGTTCTGATTCCAAGTCTCTGTGCTCCATAGTTTCTGCAAATATTACAACATGGCAATTAATATACAAACATGACAGATGGTTATATTAATTAGTGATAAACGTAGACCTAGCTAGCTAATCACAACAAGGAGTCATATTAGTGGCCTCGATGCTTCTACGGTTTGGGGTGGACTCGACAACGCTTCTAGGGTTTGGGGTGGCCTCGACGACAACGCTCTTTTAACCCCTGGACCCTCGACCCCTGGACGACCCTCGACTGCTCGACGACCCTCAACCCTCGACCCCTCAGCGACCCTCGACCCTCTACCCTAGTTCACGACCCTCTACGCTCATGTCACATTTGTCTAGTGTCAAAGGATTCAGCAAAACCATGAATTCATCATCAGCGAAAGTAACAGGCGCATGATGGTACGAACCTCTCCAAAGTTGTTCTAAAACGGAGTCCTAGATAGGATAATTCGCTTTTTGGTACAAAGTTCAGCAAGAGCCTTCTGAATATCACTATTTGGAAGGCCTTTGCTGAAATTCGTATCAAAAGGCGAATTATCCTATGTGGGACTCCATTCCAGAACAACTTTGGAGAACTTCGTACCATCATGCCTCGGTTACTTCTGGCTAATGATGAAGCCATGCATGGTTTCTTCAATATTTTGACACAAGGCAACCTCTTGACCCCCCCCTCCCCCCGACCCTCAACCCTAGTTCCGGACCCTCGACCGCTCGGCGATCCTCGGAGAGTTGGTCGAGCGAGAGGGGGTGATCGACACTCGAAGAAGAAAAAATAGAAGAATAAAAAAAGAGAGGATAAGAAGGAATAGAGGAGAAGAAAAATAGATTTAATCTATTTTTTCTTGTTCTCATCTATTCCTTCTTCTTCTCCTCTTTTTTTCTTCTTCTTCCTCTTCTTATTTTTTTTCGACGTCCCCACTCATGTCATGTCTGACGTCCCCCCTCATGTCATTTCCGACATCCCCCCTCAGGTCATGTCGGCCAATGTCCCCCCTCATATCATGTCTGACGACCCCCTCATGTCATGTCCGACGTCCCCTCTCATGTCATGTCCGACGTCCCCCCTCATCACATGTCCGATGTCCCCCCTCATGTCATGTCCTCGAAGACCCTCGACCCTCTACACCCTCGTTCCTGATAAAAAATAAGAACAGGAAGAAGAAGAAAAAAAAGAGGAGAAGAAGAAGGAATAGAGGAGAAGAATAAAAATTAGGAAAAAATTCTATTTTTTTCTTTTTCTCCTTTTTTTCTTCTTCTTCCTCTTCTTATTTTTTCTCCTCTTCTTCTCCTTCTTCCTCTTCTTATTTTCCTTTTTCCTGTCCTTCTTTTTCTTCTTCTTCCTTCTTCCTTCTTCATCTTTTCTTCTTTTTCCTTATTTCCTTCTTCCTCGACGACCCTAACCCTAAACAGTACAACTAACGACAACGACTTCGCTTGCATACATATGAACAAATATGATCGATCATCTATGAACAATAAAAACATCATATGATATATGAACAAAAAAATCACATCTATGAAAAAAATCATATGATCATATATATATATATATGCAGAAAAAAACATCATATATGACACTGATCAAAAAATCACCATATATGCATACATATATATCCATACATGAACATTACATCAACATATATGCAAAAAAACTTCATACATATATGCAGAACAAAAAACATATATGCGGGGGACATGACAGCAGCACCGACGGCTGGGGGCAGGGCAGGGGCGCGAGGGCTCACTGGGGGCAGCGTCGGTGACGGCAAGGTCGAGGTCGGGCTGAGGCAGAGGCGGCGCGCGCGGGCCAGGGCAGGGGGCCGGCGCGGGGAGGCAACAACGAGGTCGGGGAGGCCGTCGGCGACAGCAAGGTTGCGGAGGCGTCGGCGATGGCGACGACGACGAGGAGCGGGTGGCGACAGGGCAGGGTGCAGCGACGAGTGCCGCGACAGCGACGAGGAGCGGGAGGCGTCGGGGCGCAGGGGAGTTGGCGATGGCGACAGCGATGAGGCGTAAGCGGCGGATGGAGTCTGCGTGGGCTCGGGGGCGGGGCACGGGCATGGGCGACGGCGACGGTGTCGGGCAGCCTGGCGGCATCGATAAGCTCGTCGTCGTCAGGGGGCAAATGGTCGATGAAACTAAAAATTTGCAATAGCCCTGCTTATATACACGAAGCGTTGGTCCCGGTTCGTGGCACCAACCGGGACCAATGCCCCCCTTTAATCCTGGTTGATGCCACCAACCGGGACCAAAGGTCTCTTTTCAGGAGCCCAATGGGCGGGAAGCAGGGACCTTTGGTCCCGGTTGGTGCCACCAACTAGGACTAAAGGGGGGCATTGATCCCGGTTGGTACCATGAACCGGTACCAATGCACCCCTTTAGTCCCGGTTGGTGCCACCAACCGAGACCAAAGGTCTTGTGCTGGAACTGGCGCGGTGCGGTGGATTGTTTAGTCCCACCTCGCTAGACGGGAGGGGCTCGGGGTGGTTTATAAGCCCTGCCGAGCCAACCACTTCGAGCTCCTCTCTACTACAGGCTTACGGGCCTAATTGTCATTCATGTGCATGTGGGCCTACTAGGCCTGCTGCGGGCTTGAATCCTGGCCAAACTAGCTGGGTTTCTAGTCGTATTCACGCCTTGGTGGCCCAATAGGCGACATCTTTTTATTTTTTCCAGTTTTTATGTTTTTCTAGTTTTTTCTTTTCTTTTTTGCTTTATTTATTTTATTTTGTATTCTTTTTTATTTTTCCTGTTTTTTGTTTTCTTTTTTTCTTTCATTATTTTATTTTGTTTTATTTTTTCTAGTTATTTTGTTTTCTTTTCTGCTTTATTTATTTTATTTTGTTTTCTTTTTTATTTTTCCCGTTTTTTGTTTTATTTTTTGATTTCTTCATTTTATTTTGTTTTATTTTTTTATTTTTTTCCAGTTATTTTGTTTTCTTTTTTGATTTTTTTAGTTTTCCAGTTTTTTGTTTTCTTTTTTGCTTTCTTTATTTTATTTTGTTTTCTTTTTTTCTTCAGTTTTTTGTTTTCTTTTTTGCTTTATTTATTTTATTTTGTTTTCTTTTTTGCTTTTTTATTTTGTTTCTGAATAGACGTTAGCGGGTGCTCTAACGTTCCCATCTTTCTTACGGTCCTCTCTGTGCCATCGCATCAACTTGGCATGCTATTTGTTTTTGAACAAACGTTTCAACCGTGGTATTATAGGAGCATACCACATCACCTTCGCAGGAACCCTCTTCCTGGAGGGCTCGCCATCACTACAAGAAACCTGTTAATCTATGATGGATTTCCGGTGACATTTTGAAAATCCGTCATGGATGTCATGGTACAGCCCCACAGGCCCGCCAAAGCCCGCTAAGCCCGCCTAACCTTTTCCCATATAAAACGCTAACCCTAACCCTCATCCTCTCTCCCTCCTCTACAGCCCCCTCCTGATTCCTCATCGCCACCACCCACCACCTCCTCGCCCCCTCCTCCCACAGCACGCCGCCATCCCTCCCCCGCCTCTCCTCTCACCTAGTGTCTCCGGCAGCTACCAGATCAGCCGCATCCCCCATCCATCCATCCCTGTCACAAACAATCTCTCTCTCTCCCCTATGACCCCTCACGGCACGGTCAACGGCCATCGATTCCGGCGATGTTCACCATCTCACAGCACACAGACAAGCTGGTCTCCGACCCTAGCCCTCCAGGCCGGCTAGATCCACCTCTCCTGTTCTTCAGCGCTCGCCCGCGACCCCGAGTCCCTGGCTAGGGTTTTGGCCATGGTGTTGCCTCCATCGCCGGCGCGTCTCCGACGACTCAACTGTGTTCTAGACCGCGCGCCCTCGTGCTCTCCCCGCCTCCTGGATGGCAACCCCTAGCTGGGTTCGCTCACGCGCGTCAGGCTGCACGCCTGCGACCCTGACCTCCTCTGCCGTAGTGCATCCTATGGCAACCTCCTCTGCAGCATTTGGACCACTGCAGACCCTCCCTTGCCCAGGTGAGCACCTCAAACCCCATCTTCCTCTCCCCCTACCATCTTCTTTTTTGTTATGATGTGCTTTGACTGACTCAACATCTTCATCTATATATATCTGAACAGGTCCCGGTTCTTGGAAGCATAGAACATCTATTTGCCGTGTGCAGTAATAGTTTTGGTGTGAAGCTTCTATAAATAAAGGAGGTAATCCAAATGGCTTCAAATGAGAAGTTTTGTGGGAGCTTATTGAGGCTTTATAGGTTCTTTATAGTTAAGCTTAACTCATGAAGCATGATCAGATGGAGCTACATGTGTGGATGCTCTAATTTTCTCTCAATGATTCAGTGTAATGCGTATTTCAGATGCAGAAACTATTTTATGTTCTGATGGCCATGCTACTATTACTTGTTACAGTTTCCCTTGATTTCAGAAATATCTAATGTCCTTTGTGTACTTTGTAGTATCTATATAACAATTAGAGATACATGATAACTCAGTTCAGTTTAAGCGTATGATTTTCTTATCTTGTTTGGTTGGGTTACATATTTATAGATATAACTGTTGGGACATTGCGCACCATAATTGCAAACCTATCTAGTACTAATGTTGTGTACGCTCAAGACATTCCATTTCATATGCTCATGGGTGGACCTGCTGCTTGTACAAATGCTCTGTACTTATTTCCTATTCTTACAACCAACTAGCATCATGTCTCTGACTCCAAATCATATATTTGCTAGCTGCCTGTAGATTCTGCTGAGATCGGTGTTAGTCTTTTTGGGCTTGATTCATTCAAGCAAACTATCTAAGATAACTATTTCATTTATTTATTTGTAAGTTCTTTTTGCGGAAGGACAGTATACCTGAGCCAGCTAGTAGAGCTGGGATTATTAAGTTCAGGTTTTGTATCCTTGTGTACTGTATATATCTTCTCAATTTCTCATCAACTAATTTATAATATTTATTGGTGAGGTCGGATTTCATTTTCTGAAAAAGAATGCAATATTAAGAATAAAGTTTTAACAAGGAAAATGGAAAGTAGGATCGTGCAGCTTCCCCAATTTCATTTATCATATAATTGATAAAGAAGGTCCAGCACTGTCAGTGTTCATTGCCTAGTGTGGCTACTGCCTTCCCTAACTCTTAACGGTGTGTGTCTGTGCGTGCTGATAAGGTGGTAGCAATTGCTATGGAGGGCTCTGGTTCAGCAGTCTGTATCTTGTGTGTGCGTGCTTCTTCTCTGAAATTCAAGACTGAATTTTCTCTGTATCTTGTACACTGCAGGGTACCAAATAGAGACAAACAGCAGGGTATTAAGTAGAGACAGTGGTACCAAATAGAGATAAAAAGCAGGGTACTAAGTAGAGACAACCCGCTGCACTGTGGTATGTGGCCTTCTATCAAGATCTAATTCGGTTTAGATTTTCCCCTAGGTCTTGGAGACATGATTTGTGTTACTGTATTAACATGTCGACATGTTCTGTTCAGAGTTTTCTCCCTAGACATTTATTTTCCTGTCCTTGCTGTGTCCTGCAGCCTGGTGAATATGTATATTCCATAAATAAGTTTAATCTGAATCTAAGAAGAAAATTACAACAGTGTGGCAGTCCTACAGCTAGAATACATAGGTTTAAACCTGCTATTAATTTGTGTACTAAGCATATGTATTAGTGAGTCAATTTAGAGTAGTAGTACTACTATTAGTTGTGCACCTAGAAGTACTAGTACCAAGGCCACGTGTTAACAAACTGTCTCTCAGTCTTGAGGCACAAACTCAGCTAGCACTTGCCAACAAAGTGACACAATACATTTTTTCTTCAACTCCTTTGCTCCATGCCTATGTCGCCCTCCTCAATAGTGCTACTGGCAAGTGATCCTAAATCTTTTTCGTGATGTTGTTCCTCTTTTTTTGATCACTTAACACTTGAATTGTCTGATTATGATCTCTTGTTTTTGGGATGCAGGTCTGGTAGTGCTGTAACAGCCTTGCCATTGCATGGCACACAATAGAGCTTGAGAGGGCAGCAACGGTGGTAGTGATGAAGCTGCTCCGCGATCAACCAGGGTTTAGTTCTCCACTGCCATTCCTATGATTTCTCCGCTATTTCCATTCCCTAGCTGAACTGCTACTGAAATGCACCTATTTGGTTGATCCAGTTCAGAGTTACACATATTTCATGAGGATGCGATTTTCAACTAATTTGCTTGTGCCACATGGATCTTGGTGGTTAAATTTATGTTCTTATGCACTCGAATCAAAGTAATCCCAGTATGCATGTTTTTAAGTCCAATAACTGATACATCCTAACCACTATCTATGTATCTCTTAATGGAACCATTTGCCACTAGTATAAATTTATTAGTGGCCATGGCTCCTAGTTATTTTGCATGCCATTTCGGGTTCACTTGGCAAGCAAGTGTTGTTTACTATTGTTAGTGACTTGATAAGTATTTAATTTCATGTTTAAACTTGTTGAGACATGAACATTAGAAGCTTACGCCATCCAGGTCGAAGAGCAGTGGCTTCACGTCATGGATATTGTTTATTAATGATGCCAGTTTTCGGCGGATTTATATATGGCCTCTACTGCTGCTGCTATAGTACTTGAGTTCTGCGATATATGTTTTATTTCGTTGTCAATTATAGGTCAACTTGATTAGACTTTCATTTGACACATTTCTATTAGGATCAATTTGTGGCACCCTTATGTTTATAGTTGTTTTATAGTAGATACTTTTTATTCTCATTTCTAAGCTAAGATTTGAGGATTTTGGAAAGCATGTAATTTATTTATTTTAGTTTCTTCCAATTCTCATATTTCTACTATTAATTCATGTCTACAAAATGTCTAATGTTGTTGTAAATATGATAGGTATGATTGGGCAGTAGTCTACTTGGTGCTATCCATCACAATCTGCCATGGCATGTAGCCTCCAGTAGGAGGGTCAACGACAACATGAATAACAGCCTTAGTAGTTTATATGGGTTGTTGATGTAAATTGCATTTGTGTTTGTTCCTAACCTTGCTGTGACATATACATTGTCAATATATGTTGTATATTGTCTTATTATGGAGGATTTTACAAACTGCTATGTTGCATATATACCTATGGATGGCTGCATATTGAATGATTTGTGTGACGTATAACATGTCTTATGCCAAAATTGGAATTATGATTTGTGCACCATATTATGCTAAAAAGTGTGTTATCTCAAATTGGGCTGAAAGAAATGGACCATACCAAATTTAATTTGATCCTAAATCCATGACGAATTCTGTGACGAAAAGTAGCGTACACGTAGGCAGCCACATCATTCTAGTTGTTCAATTGAAAATCCTATGTGGCATTGGTCCATGACGGTTTGTTTCGTCATGAAGGATTGGGCCTAGATTGGGCTTGGACGGGCTTAATGCAGATCCATGACGGTCAAAAACCGTCATGGAAGGTACGATGCCAAATTATGACGCGATATACATGACGGATTCTAAATTCGTCGTGGACGGACACGCATGACAGTTTTTGATCGATTTGTGACGGACTTGATCCGTCATGTATTAACAGATTTATTGTAGTACGTCAACATCACTAGGGTCATCTCGTCTGATCTTATACCGCAATGCACTGCATACCGGGCATGCATCCAAATCCTCGTACGCACCGCGGTAGACGATGAAGTCATTAGGGCATGCATGTATCTTCTGCACCTCCAATCCTAGAGTGCATAAGACCTTCTTTGCAGCATACAGTCTGTCGGGCAATTCGTTATCCTTTGGAAGCTTCTTATTTAATATTTTCAGTAGCTTCTCAAATCCTTTGTCAGGCACACCATTCTCTGCCTTCCACTACATCAATTCCAGTAAGGTACCGAGCTTTGTGTTCCATCTTCGCAATTGAGGTACAACCCTTTTTTGTGATCCTCTAACATGTGATCGAACTTCAGCTTCTCCTTTTCACTTTCGCACTGTCTCCTTGCATCAACAATGACCCGGCGGAGATCATCATCGCGCACATCGTCTGGTTCCTCTTGATCTTCAGCTTCCCCTGTTGCAGCATCACCGTATTCAGGGGGCACATAGTTGTCATCATCCTCTTCTTCTTCATTGTCTTCCATCATAACCCCTATTTCTCCATGCTTGGTCCAAACTTTATAGTGTGGCATGAAACCCTTATAAAGCAGGTGGCTGTGAAGGATTTCTGGTCAGAGTAAGACTTCGTATTCCCACATATAAGGCATGGACAACACATAAAACCATTCTGCTTGTTTGCCTCAGCCACTTCAAGAAAATTATGCACGCCCTTAATGTACTCGGAGGTGTGTCTGTCACCGTACATCCATTGCCGGTTCATCTGCGTGCATTATATATAATTAAGTGTGTCAAAAACCATTACGAAACATCATGAACAGATAAGTGACCAAATTAATAGAAGTTCATCATCACATTAAAACCAAAGTACATACATAGTTCTTATTGAACAACATATAGCTCTCCTGAGAATAAACCATACGTTGAAACTATGTAAAATATTTCAATGCAACAAAAAATGCGATCATAATCGCAACCAAGGTAACAATTGATCCAACAGCATAATGATACCAAGCCTCGGTATGAATGGCATATTTTCTAATCTTTCTAATCTTCAAGCGCATTGCATCCATCTTGATCTTGTGATCATCGACGACATCCGCAACATGCAACTCCAATATCATCTTCTCCTCCTCAATTTTTTAATTTTTTTCTTCAAGTAATAGTTTTCTTCTTCAACTAAATGTAACTTCTCGACAATTGGGTCGGTTGGAATTTCCGGTTCACATACCTCCTAGAAAAATAAAATCTATGTAACGTTGGTCAGCGTAATTGTCATAAACAATAAATGAACCAAATAATTATAAAAGATAATATATAGCACATCCGAATCATAGATAGGACAAGGGCCGACGTGGGCGGATACCAAAACTATCACACTATATAATAACAAGAAATAATAAAAGTAAGGAAATTAGACAAGTATCTATCTAATCATACAAGTAAGAATTTTTATTATTTTACAAAGAAGATAAGAACAAGAGGCTCACCACGGTGGTGCCGGTAATCATATCAGCGCGGGCGATCGACGGCGGTGAAGACGGGGACGGGACGTGGTGGAACGATAAACCTAGACAAATCTCAAGGAAAATGGAGCTTGGAGATCGAGTTTGGAGAGGAGAAAGCTTAAGTAGTGTGGCTCGGCATTTCATCGAACACCTCATGTGCATAGGAGGTGAGCTAGAGCACCACAAAGCCCTCCCCTTGCCAGTCAAAACAACAGAGAAGTGCGGAGTGCTCTGCTCGTGGGCAAGGGGGTATATATAGGCACCCCATTGGTCCTGGTTTGTGGGTGGAACCGAAACTAAAGGCCACCCTTTGGTCGCAGTTCCAGCCATGAATCGGGAACAATGGATGTGGGCCAGGAGCGAGGCACATTGGTCCCGGTTCGTGTCTGGAACCGGGACCAAAGGGTCCATACGAACTGGGACCAATGCCCCACGAGGCCCGGCCGGCCCCCTGGGCTCACGAACCAGTGCGTATGCCCCCTTTGGTCCCAGTTCGTGACTGAACCGGGCCTAATGGGCTGGTCAGGCCTGGACCCAAGCCATGTTTTCTACTAGCGAGTTTAACTGCTGTGGTGAAACTTCCTTCCCCTCTCGCCACATCACCTAAACGCGCGGCCGGCGCCGTTCCGACCAAATCCGCCGGTGCATCCACCTCCTCCTCCCATCATCGAGCTGCCACCGACCCCAATCCCGCCGCCGCCACCTCAAATCCGCGCCAAATCACCCCCAAATCCTGTCGTCGCCGCCGAAACGCCGCCGCCTCTGAGCTTCAAAATCCGCCCCCAATCACCACCCCTTCCCATCGCTGAGCACTAGCAGCCATCCCTGCCTCCAACGCAGCTTCTCACTACTAGAGAAAAGCCTAGCAATAGCGCTGGTTTTTGGCGTCCACGCTACTGCTACGGTGCTACAACTAAAGGTTAGCAGTACCGTTGGTTTAACCGCGCTACTGCTATAGCTACTTAGTAGTAGCACTTCTTCCAGAAAGTGCTGCTGGTAATTACTAGTAGCGCACCTCTCTTCCCGCGCTACTACTATTATTCTGTATTCAATTTCTTTTTTATTTTATGTCGTCTTCATACAACATTATGTCAGTTTTCATACAGTAGCAATTTAGAGATTGTTTTTACATCATAATGAGTTATTAAATCACTGGGTGAAAGAACCGTGGATTAGTTTAAAGTGGACGGATCATAAGTAACCAAGTAATGGATTATCCACGGTTCTTTCATCCAATGATATAATAACTCATCATCATCATCATCATCATCATCATATCATTAACAACTTATCATCATAATACATCATTGTCATATAACAACTCCTCATGATCATCATTTTCGTCCATGAGACATCATTTAACAACTTAGTCACTAGTCATAATCACACCTCGTCCTCATCATCATCAACTCTAACACATTGTAGCACATAATAACACATTGTATCTAGGACCTACTCCTCTCTCATAGGACCTACTACCCTCTCTAAGGTAAAATAACATAAAACAAGATAGGCCCTGACGCTACATTATGAAGAATGGAGACTATCATGTCTCCAATTCTTGCTCTTCGCACAATGTTGGTTCCAAGTTGCTCCCTATGATTGTCCATATGTTTTTTCCATGCTTTGATTGTCATGTGTTCATCGATTTTACAAATCCAGTATGAACAACAGTGAAGCCTAGGATGACCTGGCCGTAAGCTAATAAGATCAAGGCGACCTTTCGGAAACATCAGATGAGGCACACGATCCTTCAGGATTTTCTGTTGAAAAACATAATAATAACATCGTAGTTAGCAATAGTTTAACTTTAGAAGAATTTATGCAAAAGATGCAGGGATGTCGTAATAGTAAAAAATCTTACCATGCCATCTCCATAGATGTTACCGTAGTTCAACATGTGCACAAGTGGCACGTATTGACCATAATGTGCAGGAGTTTGATAATTGATATTGTAATTCTCAACATCAATAATAAATGAGATAAGATGGTATTTCTCCTCATAGGTTAATTTTGCGTCATCGGTGTAGTAGGTTATGTCTACCATCTTCCGCACATTTTTTGAAGAATGAAAATAAGCTATCAATGAAAATAAGCTGTCAACTATTTTGAAATAAAAAATATAAACTACTTAATAAATATGTTTGACAAACTCACATAGCGGTAGAATTGGAAGCGTATCAACAGGGACCCAAATGTCCATATTCTCTTCGTCGATATCAAGATCATCAAGATCAAATGTGACAAGCATACCCTCATGAAAATCATACGTCTTGCAAAGTGCTTCTCAGTTCAGGCAACCAAAATGAGATACGCTCTCAGAATTGTTGGATTTACAGCAAAATCATAACCATGATGGGTCCTTAGGTGAACTATCTTGGTCTCCATATTTTCATGATCTTCAAAATCAAGCTTCTCCAAGACATATGGTCTTGCATGGCATGGGATAAGCTAGTCGAATTGTAGAAGACAGAAATTACACATTGAAGAAGCAAAAGTCATGCTTAATTATGAAAGAACACTTGTCGTCGTTGCGTACCGTTTCAACATAGAAGGTCTCATCGAACTTAATACTGAAGTGCCGGCTTTCTACGAGGTGAGGCATGTCGCATAGACCCCGGTCGTAGCCGCACCAGTCGCACTCCGGGAGCCTATCATCATCGGACGACATTTCCTATGTTCATAATTCAAAGATTAAAGTTCTAAAATTAAAAATATGTACTACAAAAACTAAATTAGCTCATTATTATTCATCATGGGTTGACTATCGGTCTGTCGGGTATTTTCTTGAAAACTCTCAACTCACGTGGTATATATTCGACCGTCGGTGATGGTAGCTCCTCCCTTTGTTCCGTGCATTACACCAAAATTTCTAGCACAGGGGAACGAAGGAGAAGCTACCCTCACGACAACAGTCAGGATTCTGCGCCCTCTCATATATGGTGGAGACTCTCCCTCACTACTTCCTCTCTGACATTTGCAACTGTCGGTGATGGTCGTTCTTCTCTTCCTTCCCGTGCATTACCAAAAGGTCTATCACGAGAAGGAAGAGGACGAACGACCCCCACGACAACAGACGTCATTCTTTTTCTCTAATATATGGTGGAGTCAAAGTCAACCCGAAATGTTGTTTAATTATCCTTCTAGAAAATCCGAACCACTCGATATTTCCTACATATTCTAGCACAAGTCGTGCCAAAATTCGCGAAAAAATCAGGCATGACCTTTGCTAAAAAAAGACATATTGAGCGCCTGTAATTTGCCGGAGCGAATATTAATCAACACTCCGGCAAAACATATGACACTAGGAGGTGTTCCCTGCAAACATGGCCACTTTGGAAAGCACATATCCTATTTGAGAAACACTAGATATACATGTTTATATCTACATCATATGAGAATTGAAACTTGATGGTCGTTGCATTTCATTGGTTGAAAAATATGAACAAAAACATTTCAAAATAACTTATATATAATCCTAACATAACTAAATAAAGTAGTTCTATTAACCACTTAAAAAATAAACTAGGTCTATTAAGCACTTACTAAATAAATTTGTTCTATCAAGAACTTACTATAAATAAACTAGTTCTATTAATCACTTACTAAATAAACTATTTATATTAAACACTTACTAAAAAATAGTAAAAAAAACTACATTATACAAGAACAGATCAGTGAGGAGAGATGGAGGGAGGCAGGAGGGAGGAGGGGGTGGGAGGAGGGAGGAGAGAGGAGGAGGGGGGAGGGCTGCTGGCGGAGGAGGAGAGACGAGGGCGGTGGGAGGAGGAGGAAGGAGGGTCGCCGCATAGCGATGAAGGAGGAGCGAGGACGGCAGCGACAATGCGGTGGCGGGTGAGGGCCGAACATCGGTGACGACGGACGACGGGTGCGTGGGAGACTGAGAGTGGGAGTGGGGGAGAGTGAGGGGCGGATGGTGTGGACAATATAAAGTACTTATCAGTAGCGCGTGTTAGGGGAAAGCGCTACTGCTAAACTACCTAGCAGTAGCGCGTTTCAAGGGAAAGCGCTACTACTCACTACTAGTGAAAAGCCTAGCAGTAGCGCCGGTATTTTTCCTAGCAGTAGCGCGGGGTGCCGCGCTACTGATAAGGCGCTACAGCTATACATGGCTGCAGCGGTGGGCTTTAGTGCCACACGCCGCTGCTAATAGCTGTAGTGCTTTTAACTAGGACGCGCTACTGGTAAGAGAGCACTACTGCTAACGTTATTCCCCTCGCTACTGCTAGTTTTATTAGTTTCTGTTTTTTTCTGCATATTTATTTTGTATTTGAACAGGCTTTCTACAATAATCTTTAGCATATCAAACACATACAAATGTAACCATAGCATATACTTACAGATAATCTCATCAAATCATGTCATCATCATAATCATCATCCAACACAAAGTGGTCTCTCGCCATCATCTCGAAAATAGCGATACAAGTGTCGATTACTTGCAGCTACATCGTCATCCATCTAAACAATGATATACGTGAGAAGAGCTATCACTATGAGTGAGGACAGAACTATGCAGTACATGAGTTCGTATCCCTCTCTCGCATTAGTGTGAACCTATACTAACTACTAGCTATCGCTCGGAAACCGGAAACCGGTGCACCTTAGCCTGACACTCTGGCCACTCGCCATATACTCCTGGCGTTGCACTTCTTCGTCATCGATGATCTATGCACCTGCATCGTCATATGAGTCGACGATATGCAACATATATAGTTGAGCAACAGAAAGAGACAGACGTGGCAAATCCCGTTGCACTGCTAACTTTATTCCCCTCTTTAGTTTCCCATCGTTGATGGTGGCGGTTGTCCGTACGATGCAGCCTATTTGATTGCCGTAGCACGCGCGCGCTTCCGCGGGCTTTTTAGCTCAAAATTGCCGTTGTCCACCTCCGTGACCACCAGTCTAGTAGTCATGAGCTGGTTTGGGCGCCATTGCCTCTTTGCTTTCGGTTCTATACCGGCTCCGCTAGTCTCGGTGCCGGTCTCGGCGCAAGTCTCAGTCTCAGCGCTGGTCTCGATGTCGGTCTCAGTCTCTGACGCGACAGGTGGGCCCAACAAGAACAACTGTTGATCATCGGCAAAGTTCAAAAATTCGTCTGCCGCCCCGTAGACGTCGATGCAATCACCAGAACCCTGTCCTTCATCGTTGCTAGCCATGTTTCTTACGATTAAATATATTCAATTAATTCTAAACCTAATAAAATGAATATGACATAAAAATGGCATATATTTTGCAGGAACGTTGATTCCTTCCCGGTGCGGCAAATCCCGGGCACTTGATATGTCCTTGTTTGTAGCACTAGTCATGCCAAAATTCACGGAAAATTTCGGAATGACATTTGCTAAAAAGTGGACAAACCAAGCACCTGAAATTTGCCGGAACGGAAATGAATCAACATTCCGACAAAACATAGGCCACTTGGCTTCATTCCCTGGAAACAACAAAAGGCCACTTGGGCACAATCAAACCACTTCAATGTTGCATATAACAAGACCACTTAAGAATATGTACATGAGAAGCTACAACAATATAGATAAACATGGGCAAACACAATTGAGGAATTTGCATATATCATGACCACTTCAAATTTGCATCTCCTAGTGTTTGACACTTCAAGAAAATCTACACAAATCTCTTGCTCTCTCAAACTCAATTCAAAAACCAAATATATATTATATTTAGTTAACTACTGAACTAAATTTTACTCTAAACTAAACCCTACTACCCTAATTAACATCTAGTTAAACAAACTCAATTCAAAAACTAAACCCTACTGAACTAATTAACATCTACATTATCTACTATTTAACATCTATTATTACCCTAACTAAAAAATATCTACTATTAACCCTATTGCCCTAGTTAACTAGTACCACCACTACTACTAATTAACATCTACTACTACTACTACTACTAAAAAACATTATCTATGAACCCTACTACTAATTAACATCTACTACTACTGCTAATTAACATGGCAGGAAGAAAATGCAGAGAGAGAGAGGAGGGTGGGGGAGGGGTGGGGGAGCTTACAGAGAGGGGAGAGATGGTGGCGGGGAGGTGCTCGGTGACGAAGGTAGGGTCGGCGAGGGCGGGCTCGGGCTCGGGCGGCGGCGGTCCTGGGCGGGCTCAGGCAGCGACGGTGAGGTCGAGGGCGGCCTCGGGCGGCGGTGGTGAGGTTGAGGGTGGCCTCGGGCGGCAGTGGTGAGGTCGAGGGCGTGGGTGATCGACGGCGGCTACAGAGGAGTTGGGGAACAGGGAGGAGAGGGGGAAAGGACTTAGCTAAATTCTGAGCCCACGGGTGGTTAAGTCAAACTAGCAGTAGCGCGGGTAGAAAAACGCGCTATAGCTAAGTTAGCTATAGTGGTTCTAGGAAAACGGGCTACTGCTATACGAAGAAGTTATTTATTTTCCTTTTCCTTTTATCTAAGGAACGTAGCTATAGCGCAGGCCTGCAAAACGCGCTACTGCTATTCCTTTCACCTTAATTTATTTTTTCTTTTGTTTATCTTTACATTTTGTTTTTTTCATTTCTCTTTTTCCTACTTCTTTCATTTTCATTTATTTTTCTATTTTTTCCATTTTATTTTCTTTCTTAGCAGTAGCGCTTTATGCTGTAAACGCGTTGCTACAACACACTTAGTGGTAGAGCACTTTCAGTGGAATCGCTACTATTATTCCTAGCCTACCACCAAGATGGTGGGAATTATAGTGGTAGCGCTTTTTCCAGCAGACGCGGTACTGCTATAGCTGTAGTTATAGCACACTTTATTAGAACGGGCTACTACCAAGTAGTAGTAGCGCCCTGTTTTAACCAGCGCTACTGCTATACCTCAGTGTATAAGGTTTTCCCTAGTGTTGACTATACTTAGCCTGGCGGCAACGGTGGGGCAATTTTAGTAGTAGCGCTGTTTGCCCCAGCTGCGCTACTGCTATGTACATAGCAGTAGCGCCTTCTGTTGACACGCTCCTGCTAAAGTTCTGTGTATAAGGTTTTCCCTAGTAGTGTTTCGGCTCTCCTTGCCACAGTCTCCGTGCCTTGTTGCCGGCCTCCATGGCACCGAGGAAGAAGTGCAAGAGCAAGACCGGCTACAAGGTGGTGTGGCTGCGCAAGTCCGGCAGGTACGCGCTGAGCTGCGGCGTGGCGGTGTGCGCTACTGGCTCGGCATCATTGCGGATGCGGACATCGCCGCGCGCACGTACGACATCACCGGATGGAGGCTTGGGGTTCCGCGCACGTACGACATCGCTCGGATGAGTTCTGCCCTATTTTACATCACTTGCTAGAGTTGATCGTTCTCGGTGCCCTAAAAACACGTTTTTGGTGATGTATATTTTACATCAAGCCATTTCCGTAGACCTATTTTGCATCATCTATTGGAGATACTCTGAGTGTTAGCTGGTACGTTAGTTTCTTAGTAGCAAAGCATACTAGACTACAAAATTGCTGTCTTCAAAAAAAAATACAAAATTGCTTGTTAGTTTTTTTGAAAATTGCTTGCTAGTAACGGCTTGCATACTATAGTAGTGGCCAACTAGCCACATACTGTTGGAGTTCGCCTTGAAGTCCTCCCACTTGCTCACCTGATTGATTAATGAGTGTTGTTCCTCCTTAAAAAATATGTACTCCAAACATATAGGTCCAACCGTCCAACCGTCAGGTTGTCCATCTGTTCTCAAGACTGTCATAATATGGAGAACCAAAGGCTTTCCATTAAGGCTCATTTAGTCTTTGCTATTTTCAGAAAAGTTTCAATCGTCATCTGTGCTTAATAATAGTATAGCAATAAAATATCATAGAAAACAATTTTAGGGTATCTTTTGACTCACATCGTTTTTTAACATGAAGATATTGAATACACAGCTTAAAAATATTGCCTACACTCGCGTTTTTGAGGATACAAATAGATAGTACAGGATTTACCCTGGAAGAGTGTTTCTCACCACAGGAAAACCAAAGAAATCATTGTCAGAATATATGTTGCGTCGTGACATATCTCACAGTTGTAATATTCGGTAATCCTCACTTTCGTAGATTAGGTTGTAGTCTTTGATGTATATCCATTCTGTTTTTCAAGTTGAGATCTTTGGTGTATATCACATCAGTTAATTAGGTTAACCAACCTATTAATATAAGGCGATCCGAGACCAAAGGGGATCACGGCTTCCACATACAATTTATAATCATACCAAGTGTTTTGAGAACATGAATTATTTCATCTATCTACAAATAATGAAAATTATCCTTGGTCAAAACCAGTAAATCGAACAACCTATATGGGATTTCCCAAAAAATAAAAATCCTCAAAATAACTCTGATGAAATAATTGAAGTAATCTGCATGTCTTAGTTCACGCTCACCAAAAGTATATTTGAAGGGAATACAAGTTTGAAATCATAGGCTGCCAGAAAATAGAACACATCACATAACAATATGCGAATGAGGTTCAACCACGCATATTATGCTGGACTTGCAGAGATAAGTTTTAGAGGAACATTTATTCACGGCCTTAATATGAACAAATGAAGCTATTCATGTCTTAGCATGAACAAACGAATAGCTTCGGACTTGACCGGACTAGAACAGTAGAGGGGCATCTCAGGCACGTCCCTCTGCTGCTGGAGGCTGGTCAAGCGCTACTGGCACGGAGTCCATCTCGTATAGCCCATCGACATTCCGAAGTTCACAGATACGCCTGCCCGTAGCCTCCTCTTCGATGTACGTGGCTTTTCCAAATGTAATTTTGTAACCGAATGTAACCTGGAACTTGGATAGACAGATCAAATTCCTGCCTAAGCCCTCAACGTAGTAGACTTCTTCGAGTGTGAAGTAGGGAAACTGCACCGCTCCGAAGCCCCGTATTGGCAGCTGCTGCCCACTGACTCCGTAAATCCAGCTTCCTTTTTTAGCCATGTTGAGAGAAGAAAAGAGCCGTGGGTCACCCGTCACATGGCATTGAGCGCCGGAATCCAGAACCCAAGTGCCAGCTTTGATATTACTACTGCGGCTGCTTTCGCCATGGCCAGCAATTTGCATCCTGGTTATTCACAGGAACAAACCAACGTAAATGGAGAGGCCACAATGGCAAAATTTTTGGTACTATTGAACGGAATTACTCGGGGAACGAGACAATACAAACCTTTTCTTTTCTTTGAAAAACTCAATGAGGGGGGAGACACATCGACCAAAATATACTCCCAAAGCAATCCCGAGGACGAGGGCGAGCGCTCTGAAAAAAAAAACAGTACTGATTACAACACACCCGAAAGGAAACTGTTAAACAGAAGTTTGCAGAAACAAGACAATACAAACCTCTCTTTTTCATTGAGAAACTCAATGAGGGGGCAGACATATACACCTAAATATATCCCCAAAGCAATCCCAAAAACGAGGCTATGTGCAGGGAGTATACATTAAAAAACCAGTACATGATTACAATTCAACAGAAAAGAAACTTTTAAATGGAAGTTCTCAGGAACAAGAAAATACAAACCTTTTTTTTCCTTTGAGAAATCGTACGAGGTGGGAGACATATTCAGCAAAATATGGTCCAAAAATGACCCCGGTGACTAGCTTACTGAAAAATACAGAAAACTCAGTTTATGGTCACAACTCAACGGAAAGGGTAACCTCCTACAGATAATCAAAGACAACCCCGAGAGGTTTTGTTATGCGGCATAGGTTATAGCGTGACCAAAAAAGAGAGATTACATGGAAATTAAAGAGGACAATCTCCTAAGACCGCCACACTAGAGCTCATATGGCAGCAAGGCCAAAAAAAAGGGCAGCTGCGAAAGACCGCAAGAAGTTGACCCAACATTCACTGGAAGAGTGGTTGTTTCCCAGGACTGAGAGTAAAAGAAAATGGGAGATGACTCTAGGTCGTCGAACATGCACAAAAAGAATGCACCAATTCTCCACTGGAAAGGTGGTCGATGCCCAAATGAGATGGGGGGTAAAGACTAAAGAGTGACGAAGAAGAGACATGATCTCAGATAGTGGCACTAACAAAGTTATGTGCATTGCTTGAGTTTCTTAAATCCACTTCTCATCATGGTTTAAATCTATGAAAAGTATATACATTAATCAGCAAAACCCAGCGATACATATGTCTTCTGCATAAAATGTATCATAATTGCGGAAATTAAAGTTATTGACAACTTAAGAGGTAATCTCATATAGATGAATGAACTACCATAAACTTGGATATTTATAAGAGTAAAGATATACAAAGTTCATTGTCCTGTGTTATCTGCATGAACAAGATACACATGCTGACTGATGTTTTTAGTTAAATGCATGACCAAGTTCATGACCCGATGGAAAATTAGTGGTAACTATTCCTGGACCAACTTGACATGTTGGTTGGAATTATGTCCTAGACAAGACAGCATACTACGAGCTGCCGACTCGACAGAGGTACGTGTAAACCACAGATTTTTGATAAACCCCTTCAATTTGTATACTTTTTACATATTGGTTCTTAATATGTAAGCACGCTGACCCCACAAGGGTTTTCCGCTGGCTTACTGATGTTTATGGTAGGATGAATAACAAATCTAGGTCCAGAAAATGGAAGTACTCAAACTTGCACCGGTTGATTTAGGACATGACTAGAACTATGCATGGTGTTGATAAGGATTTGTCGTCCTGGAAAGCTTGATCATAAACTCAGAAACTTGCCAGCATGTTTAACCAAATATAGAAGCCCCTGCACCCAGTCCAAAAATCTCAGCACCCGATGTATCCAAGAAAACAATAGTTCCTCCCCTTGCAAGCTATTTTACTGGGATCTAACGTTACTGTGTCGTAACAAATCTTGGAGATGAGGAGGACAGAGATCATACCACTGAGGACGTCTGATCGCTTCCTCGACTGGACACCGGATCTTCATGTCCATGGAGGAAGGGGGAAGAGGGAAGGTGCACCCCGATGTTCACTAACATGCTATTTTGTCTTTCTTCTTCCCGCTGGAGGACATGAGAAAGGAATTACTGGGCCTGCAACACCGTCTACTTACCATATTGCCCTCACCGTACATTATGGACTTCTGCCCCATGGAAAATCACTATTGACACGTTACACCTTTGTTATATGTAGGTTATTGGACGAGCCCTTCAAATCTTGGAGTTGTTGATAGTACAAATGGAATACCTTTATTTTGGATTTCAGAGTTCACCATGTCATTTTCCATTTTGCTCTTATGTTTCAAAGTTCAAATGTGGCTGTTCGAACCATTTATTTTTTCTACTTCTACAGTCATTTCCTGACATCAAAATTGCCATGTTAATTTTCCGTGTGCATGCATCATGCATCAAATCCGCAGTTGTTCTTAATTATTATAAATCTTTTCCGTATTGTTAGTATCGAAACGATAAGAAATAGGTGAGGCTGACTTGGACACGCACGCAGGTAACATCATACTGCGACATTTTCATCGGTTGCTCCGATATTTTCAATAGGTGGGTCTAAAATACTGGGACAAGAGTCTGAGGACACATCGTCCGAAATAAAGAAATACGATTCTACTACCGTGTCACATGCATGCACCTAGAAATTATATACATTATCCTCTCAAAAGCCTAAAGTGATGTTCTCATTATCTTAACTTTGGCATGGCACATGTGGTGAGCAATCTACACAAAATACTATCGAGATAGTAACATATCGCCAAATCCATGAAAACTACGTATCCTCCTTAACACCATACTTCTAACTACTATCAAAATATATTTACCTTTCTATTTGGGGATTAAAATAACTAATTTTTCATTTGGCACAATTACTTATTTAAAGGATGATAACCCTGGCCTAATCCTTTTGAGGTCTTTTGCTCCTTTTTCTCTCCAACAGTATGGATTATTTGTTACCACTACTCATAGCTAGTTACACCTCATGATCGCCGCATCTCATCTCCCCGCCACAGTGTTGCCACCGCCATCTGTCCCAGGAACCTCCCCTCCATGCCATGGTGAAGCCCACCTACTCCTCTCTCCACCACCTCCCTTCTCATCAACAACATCGCCAACGCCCTTCTCTCCTTGCCATGGTGAAGCCCACCTACTCCTCTCTCCACCACCTCCCTTCTCATCAACAACATCGCCAACGCCCTTCTCTCCTTGCCATGATGTGGCCCGCCTCCTTCAACCCCTGAAAACCTCTCGCCTCATCGTCTCAGCAACGAGTAGTGAGCCCACCGGTCTGGCATCCTGGGTAGCTGGATCCGCCTAGGAGGTGCAGAGGGGACCACAACTCTCTGTTCGTACCAGCCATGTAGCTGACCCATTCGTATGTGAGTTGGACAACCTAGGGCACAGTGGTGTGGGACTGCGAGGAAGGATACACCTTCCTCGTCGAGGCTGGCCACCCTAGACCGATTTCGAGTGCCAAGGAGTGCACACTGTCATGCCGGGGTGTCGCCAAGGCTATCCGACTTACCACTCACCATATCGCCAGTTATCTTTGCTCTGCTCTATGTCATGCCGCTGCAGTTCCCCGATCTCCTACTTACTAGCGTCGCCATCCAGGTAGTTTGGTGGGGATTGGGGGTGTCACTGGGCGTCCAGATGATAAGATCCCACCGTGAGCTGGTGCTCTGCTCCTCGCCGCTGGTGGTCGTGCTACATCGACGTGTAGTTCGTGGGCTGTGTCGTGCGCTTCGCCGGGCCATGGAGTGTGGTATACCTGTTGTTGATGTTTATGACCGATGTGTAGCACTGAGCCCTGCTAGGCACTTAATTACACTGTTGAATTTTGCACTTAATGTTTTTCATTTATGTAAGTTTATTCCCTTCGATGCTGCTAAATTACTGATCCAAGGTACCTTTATAGTTGTACCTTATAATGTTGTCTGAAGTCTCAATGCAGCACATAATATGATTGAATGCGAGGCATGAATCTTAGCGGAGGCCAGAAGCGAAGAATTCAGATAGGCCGATCATTGCTTCAAGATGCTGAGATCTGTTTGTTCGATAATCCATTCAGTGCAGTTGACACTCATACATTATCCCACCTTTTCAAGGTATAATAAAATCTCTTGTTGTTCAATAGAATTTTGAGAACACCTTTTTCGACGTGTTGCTTAAGAACAACGTGTTTGAACACGTTGCTTAAGGTTTCCACCATTTGCAGGAATGCTTGCTTGGGGCTTTTCTTAAAAAACAGTGGTTCATGTCTCTCACCAGATTGAATGCCTGCCTGCATATGATCTTATTTTGGTGAGAATTTCATTGGCAAATGTTTCATGCAAATTTTATTGTCATATAATTATTCGCTTCTCCTTGTAAGGTAATTTTTAATGTAGGTACTGAAAGGCGAGAGAATAGCACAAGCAGGCAAATACAACGATATACTTAGTTCAGGTGAGGAGCTAATGGAAACTGTTGGCGCTCACCAAGATTCTCTAACAACATTGGATGTATTGATGTAGCTAATGGAGGCAATTAGACATTCTATCAGCCTATTCAGGTCATTGTCATCGGTTTTAGAGAAAGATGAACAAAATGACAAAGAAGACGGTGACAAGATTCAAAGTGCTCAGGTGGTGCATGAAAAAAGGAAAAAGGCCGGGTGGGGTTCTAGGTCTACTGGAAGAACCTCAGATTGGCTTAAGGGGGAGCTCTTGTACCGTTCGTGTTGATAGCACAATTACTTCTCCAAGTACGCCAAATTGATAACAATTATTGGATGGCCTGGGCTTCTCCTGTGTCCAAAGACGCCGAGCCTCCAGTGAGCACGTCGACACTGATCTATGTCTTTGTGGCATTGGTTGTTGCAAGTTCGATGGGCATACTCGCAAGGTCATTTTTTTTTTCTGTGACAGCTACATACAAAACAACTCTGTTGTTCAACAAGAAGCACATGGCCATATTCAGAGCTACTGTGTCTTTCTTCGATTCCACTCGAAGTGGGGGCATCTTGAATAGAGTAAGTCATTTGCATTTCGAAAAATTTCCAAGGAAGTTTGATTTATTTACTTCAACTATGCTGACTCAAGAATTAAATAGGCTTCAACTGATCAAAGCGAAGTGGATACCAACATTGCTTACAACTAGCATCAACACCTATATTTGTAATTGTTTATTGTATTATTAAAATGTCTTATGTATTCTGCTAGAGCAGTCACAGGACATATTCATATCAGAAGAACAATATCTAATTTAATGGTTAATGTATTGTTATGTCTAAAATGAAAATCCCAAACCAAATATAGGTGGACGAGGAGGAGGCAGAGCAAGAGACGAGAGCCATCGGCAAGGAAGGGACACAGATCCAGTTTTTCCAGCGTCGCCTCATCATCGCCTCTTGCTGGATCAGCACCAGTGACTTCCTCGTTGATAGACATCGGCCAGGGCAAGTTCAGGGGAGGCGGTTCCTGGGCTGGTCAGCTGACATCCACGGCGGCGGCGGCCTGAGAGAGAGCCATCAGGGAAGGAAGCTGTAAGGCCTTCCACTATGTAGGCCATAATCGGTGCCAAATTTACTTCTTGACATTTAGCACCGATGCCCTACATTGTCCAGCCCGGTGGCAAGTAAAAAATTCTAGGCATCGATGCTTCTACTTGCTCCGGTGCCAAATTCGTTGAGCCAATAAACTAAGCGCGTCTTGGTCCTTTCTCACGCGAAGCAACACCCCGTGACACTGGTCCTTGGGTAAGTTGGACAGATATATTACTAATATATATGCATGCGGGCCCGTGCTGGAGTGGATGCGAAATCTTTCACATTGTGTGACCGGTGCCATCAAAAGTTTAACTGCCATCTGCGTATACGTGGCTGGCTTTTAAGAAATGTGGCACCGAGTACATAGTGGAGGGCCTAAGGAGGACGTTCATCCTCGGCCTTCATGCTGGTTATTGTAGCCTGTATGGGCGTGTTCGGGAGCCCTCCGGCTTCTCAAATCTTCAACTCCACGTGAGGAGTGCAGCCGAACGGTCCAAATCCCAGCTATGGGCGAGAGAAGCTGGCGATTAGCGCAGTGTAAATTTCGTGGAGTCGAGGAGTTAGAAAACCCGCGCTCTCCAAAAACCCGGAAGTAGGAGTTGAGGGAAATTACACGCGTATGCCACCGCAAAGTGAAGTTGCAGCGTACCGGTTCGCTTGCTATTCCTTTCCCGAGCCCCGACACAGCGCCTCGACCACCATTCCTCTCCCGACGAGCAAACCCTAGGCGTCGCACGCCGCCGCGAGGAGGCAGTCGCCATGCTGCTCTCGCCCTCCTCTGCTCCCACCAGCACGAGCTCGGCCGCGAGGTGGCAGTCTGCACGCTGCCCTCGCCGTCGTCCGTACGGCCGGAACCACATCAAGATCGTCGGCACTGGTGCAGTGTCGGCGCTCGTGGAGCTGTTGCTGGACGAACACGGCGCCGTGGTCTGCCTGCTCAGTCGTCGTCTCCAATCCAGATGGGATCGGCTGATGCTAATTTCCTTCCTTGTTGGGTTGAAAGCCCATGGTGATTCCCTCCCGAGCCGGGCCACATCAAAGCCAAATGGGCCAAGATTGCTCACTCTGGGCTTCCAGCCTTTTTCGTACGCTCGGGCGAGAAGCTGTCCAGCTGAACGGATCGCTATGTCCTGGAGAGAAGCTGGCAGCTGGTTACGGGCGACGGAGTCGAGGAGTTTCTAAGCCACAGAGGGCTACCGAACACGCCCTATGTATATCTCCGTCAGATAGATCACTATTTTGATAGGAATCCGCTTCCCGCTCATGCCCCTTATGCATGCGTGAGAATGAATCGGTTGACCATCTCTTCTTCAAATGTCCTATGGGGCTTGGTCAAGGCATGGCTGCAACTCATTCACATTCACACCTCTACTTGACCCCTGAGGCATTCCACCTTAGACTGGTGGCTTGGGTTGACTGATGCTTCCGTTCCCAACCGGAAGGCCATGACCTCGCTCACCATGTTCACTACATGGACAATCTGGAATGAGCGAAACGCCCGTGTATTCCGCAACATGGCCGCTCCGCCTACGGTTCTTCTCGACAACATCAAAAGGGAGGCATCATTTTGGGTCTCCGCCGGAGCTAAGAAACTAGGGTCCATCATGCCGGGAGAGTGATTCTTCCGTGTATTGTTAAGGGGTATTTGTAACAACAAGACTAACACCAAAACGGAATACATGGCCGGCCTTCTTGGCTGGTCAGGCTGTCCTGAATGTCGATGCGTCGTTCATAGAAGGAGATTATGCAGGATCTTTTGGAGCGGTCATCCGTGATCACCGTGGAATTTTCATGTCGGCATCCACATCAACACTAGAACATGTAGCTCATGTTGAGACAGCAAAAGTTGTGGCTATGCTGGAAGGACTGAAGCTAGTGGGGGAGACAGGATGCCATAATGTGGTAGTAAGATCGGATAATATCACGGTGGTGGAGGCTCTTAATTTCAATGGAGGCCAGTCTATGGTTGCAGCACCGTTATTTGATGAATGTCGCAGTTATCTCGAAGACTTCGGGAGGTTTACTATTGAGCATTGTTTTAGAGAGTCAAATAATGTAGCTCATGAGTTAGCGAGATGGGGTCGTGCAAATAGCCCATCTCGCTGGGTTGACGCCCATCCTGATTTCATTGTAAACCTTCTGGCAGACGATGTGTCTATCCTTTGATTAATAAAGTAAACTTTCCCGTCAAAAAAAGGGGCGTTTGTAACACAAACTCTATTCTCTCTCAATTAATATACATGGCAAATCTTTTGCCCGTTTTTTAAAAAAAAATTCATGTGTGCAGATAAGCAAGTAATACCACCATGGTTCAGGCATTTGTTAGTTACCGAAAAGAAAAACTGACAACCGCAGGAGAAGAGGAGCTGCAGATTCAGAGTGTATCTGATATCCCTGCTAGATTGCTATAACATCCATGCAGGCACGCTTCTTGCTGCTTTTTGCAGAGTAGCGGGCAATACAATCGCAGATTTGTAATTCTCCATTCCAACCGTGTCTTCACTTTCATCTGAGTGGAGATTGAAAATTCAAACCATGTCATTCATGTAGTTAATGAAATTTCAAATCCCTCCCTTAGTCATTCATGCCTGTATCCACAAGGGATGATGCTCCTGCCAGATGGGCTCCATGGCACTGCATCAATATTATATTGGAATTATGTGTTGACCGATTCATAGGAAGGATTTATATTGTGGTCTAAATATTTAAACGGTTTAGCAGGATTGTGGATCCTCAATAAGGAAGGATTTAACCGGGTGGGGCTACTAATTAAAAAGGCAGGATTTGAGGGTGCGCACAACTTTAGGATGAGGAGAATTGTGCGATAATAAGGAAGGATTTAAACAGGTGGGGCTACTTATTTAAAATGGGAAGTTTTGGTTCTGGGTTAAATATTTAAATGATTGAGGGTGCACACAATTGTATTATATATACGGACGTTGCTTTCACAAGTAGAAAACATGGCTTTGGTTGGGCCCTGGCCAACCCATTAGTCTCGGTTCAGTCACGAACCGGGACCCATGGGGGCATACGTCCTGGTTCGTGAGCCAGGGGGCCGGCCGGGGCCTCGTGGGCATTGGTCCCGGTTCGTCTTGACCCATTGGTCCCGGTTCGTGCCAGGAACCGGGACAAATGAGTTTCCTATATATACCCTCTCGCCGCAGCAGAGCACTCCACAGTGCTCTGTTTTTTCTGGCCAGCGAGGGGAGGGCATTTGGGTGCTCTAGCTCACCTCGTATGCACATGAGGTGTTCGATGAAATGCCCGAGCCACACTTGTTTAGTTTTCTCCTCTCGAAGCTCGACCTCCTAGCTCCATTTTCCTCGAGATTTGCATAGGTTTAGCGGTCCATCATGTCCCGTCCCCGTCTTCACCACCGTCGATCACCCGCGCCGATATCATCGCCGGCATCACCGTGGTGAACCTCTTGTTCTTATCTTCTTTCTGAAAGAAAAAAATTCTTACTTCGGATAGATACTTGTCTAATTTTCTTACTTTTATTATTCCTTGTTATTATATAGATGAGTTTCCGCATGAAACAGATGAGTTTCATAAAAGAAAAAAAAAATGAAATCTCTTTATAACAGATGAGTTACCGTATGAAACCCTGATACTTCAAAAGAGATTGTTCATTTTTTACACGAAGTGCATCCAGTTTATGTCATAACCCTCTCAACTTTTTTGCACATGCTATGTGGGTGAAATGATGATACCATGCCAACTTTCAACCTTTTCAGAGTTTATTATCATATAAAATAATTATCAAAGTATTTTCTGTTCAAAACATTAAAAGCAAAAAGAATTTAAAAAATAACATTGTTTGTTAGAAACTTTTATAGCAAAAAGAATTATCATAAAATAAAGTAAACAAGTAGAAACAAAATAAAATAAATAAGTAGAAAGAAAAAAAACTTTAATAAATAAGTAGAAACAAAATAAAATAAAATAAACTTTAATAAAATAAGTAGGTAGAAACAAAATAAAATAAAATAAACTTTAATAAAATAAATATGTAGAAACAGAATAAAATGAACTTTAATAAAATAAAATAAATAAACTTTAATAAAATAAATAAAAATAACAACAATAAGTATTTTGTTGTAAGTAGAAAATAAAAAAACTGGAAAAAAATATTAAAAAATGCCACCTACTGGGCCACCGTGGCCTGAATACGACTAGAAACCCAGCTAGTTGGGCCAGGATTCAGGCCCGCGGAAGGCCCTGCAGGCCTACATGCATAGCAGTGTTATATTAGGCCCATAGGCCTGCACTTTAGAGGAGTTCGAGAGGGAAGAGGCAGCGGAGCTTATAAACAGGTGTGGGGCGCTCTCAACTAGCGAGGTGGGACTAAACTCCCACCACCACGCCGCTGTGCAACGCCATTGGTCCCGGTTGGTGGCATGAACCGGGACCAATGCCACCCTTTGGTCCCGGCCCATGGCACTAACCGGGACCAATCCCCCCCTTTAGTCCCGGTTGGCGCCACCAACCGGGACCAAAGGCCTCTGCTTCCCGCCCTTTGGGCTGCTGAAAAGAGATCTTTGGTCTTGGTTGTTGGCACCAACCAGGACTAAAGGGGGCATTGGTCTTCGATCCCTCCGACGACGCTGCCAGGTGCCCGAGCTCGCCCCGTTGCCGCCGTCACCGCCCTCTGCCCCGTCGACGCCGCCGCCCCTGCCCCGACCATGCCGCCGTCGGCCCGCCCCGACCACGCCGCCGTCGGCCCGCCCCGACCACGCCGCCGTTGCCCCGCCCCGACCACGCCGCCGTCGGCCCGCCACAACCACGTCGTCATTGCCCCGCCCCGACCATGCCGCCGTCGCCCCTACCCCCAGACCACGTCGCGCGCCCTCTCCGTGCCTCCGCCCCGACCACGCCGCCGTCGCCCTGCCCCCTGACCACGTCGCGCGCCCTCTCCTTGCCTCCGCCCCGACCACGCCGCCGTCGCCCGCCCTCTACACCGACGCCGTGCCTCTACCCCTGCCCCGACCACACCGCACCTCTCCTTGGTCAGGCCGGCGCCGCCCCCTTCCCCTATCTCCTCTCCTCCCTGTTTTTTCCCACATATATATGATGTTCTTTTCCAGATTATATGTATATGTGTAAGTATATGTATGTGTGTATATCTGATTATATGTCCTTTTTTTAGATTTTGTGTTCATATATATGATGATTTGTTTTTTGCATTTTTATAAAAATGTATATATGTATGTATGTTCTCTGTGTATATATGTTCATGTATGCAAAAGATAGATTTTTAGAAAAGTTTTATCTATATATGTTCTCTGATTTAGTGCATTTTAGGTTAGTTTCATTTTTAGAAAAGTTATATATATTTAGGAAGAAGGACGAGAAGGAAGGAAGGAAGAAGAATTTTTTTTATAAATGCAATAGTTACATTTTTAGAAAAAGTTTTATATATCTAGCTAGGAAGAAGGAAGAAGGAAGAAAAAGAAAATTTTTATATATGTAGAAGTTACTTTTTTAGAAAAGTTTTATCTAGGAAGAAGGAAGAAGGAATAAGAAGGAGAAAAAGAAGAGGAGAGGAAAAAGGAAATTAAAAGAGGAAGAAAGAGAAGAAGAAGGAGAAGAAGAGGAGAGGAAGAAGATGAGAAAAAAATAAGAAGAGGAAAAAAGAAGAAGAAAAAAGAGGAGAAGAAGAAAGGAATAGAGGAGAAAAAAAATAGAATTATTCTATTTTTTCTTCTTCTCCTCTATTCCTTTCTTCTTCTCCTCTTTTCTTTTCTTACTTTTTTCTTCGATCTCCTCTTTTCTTCTCTTCTTTTTTCTTCTTCTTCCTCTTATTATTTTTTATCGGGTATGTCATTATCGATATACCCCCCCCCCCCCGATAACTTCGACATGAGGGGGGAATCGATATACCCCCTCCTCGATAACTTCGACATGAGGGGGGGGGGGTCGAGGGTCGCCGAGGATTCGAGGGGCGAGTGTCGGGAACTAGGGTAGACGTCACCGAGGGTCTGATAACCCACAAGTATAGGGGATCACAACAGTTTTCGAGGGTAAAGTATTCAACCCAAATTTAATGATTCGTCACAAGGGGAGCCAAAGAATATTCTCAAGTATTAGCAGTTGAGTTGTCAATTCAACCACACCTGGATAACTTAATATCTGCAGCAAATTATTTAGTAGCAAAGTTGTATGGAAGTAAAGGTAACGGCGATAAAAGTAGCAGTAGTAGTTTTGTAGTAATTGTAAGAGTGGCAACGGTAAAGTAACAAAGCAAAGAGCAATATGTGAAAAGCTCGTAGACATTGGATCAGTGATGGATAAGTATGCCGGATGCGATCCCTCATGCAACAGTTATAACATAGGGTGACACGGAACTAGCTCCAGTACATCAATGTAATGTAGGCATGTATTCCGAATATAGTCATACGTGCTTATGGAAAAGAACTTGCATGGCATCTTTTGTCCTACCCTCCCATGGCGGCTGGGTCCTATTGGAAACTAAGGGATATTAAGGCCTCCTTTTAATAGAGTATCGGACCAAAGCATTAACACTTAGTGAATACATGAACTCCTCAAACTATGGTCATCACCGGGAGTGGTCCCGATTATTGTCACTTCGAGGTTGCCGGATCATAACACATAGTAGGTGACTCTAGACTTGCAAGAAAGGATCAAGAACTCACATATATTCATGAAAACATAATAGGTTTAGATCTGAAATCATGGCACTCGGGCCCTAGTGACAAGCATTAAGCGTAGAAAAGTCATGGCAACATCAATCTCAGAACATAGTGGATACTAGGGATCAAACCCTAACAAAACTAACTCGATTACATGGTAAATCTCATCCAACCCATCACCGTCCAGCAAGCCTACGATGGAATTACTCACGCACGGCGGTGAGCATCATGAAATTGGTGATGGAGGAAGGTTGATGATGACGACGACGATGGATTCCCCTCTCCGGAAGCCCGAACGGACTCCAGATCAGCCCTCCCGAAATAGATTAGGGCTTGGCGGCGGCTCCTTATCGTAAAACGCGATGAATCCTTCTCTCTGATTTTTTTCTCCCCAAACGTGAATATATAGAGTTGGAGTTGAGGTCGGTGGAGCACCATGGGGCCCACGAGGCAGGGGGCGCGACCAGGGGGGTAGGCACGCCCCCACCCTCGTGGACAGGGTGTGGGCCCCCTGGCCTTGTGTAACGCCCCGGATACAACTTTCCATATTCGTAACTCCGACTCTTGCCATTTCCGGCTATGTGATTTGTCATTTCCTCCGTGGTTGGGTTTTTGTCTGTTGTTTTGCATTTTGTTCTTGTTATGCATCTCGTCTCATGTCATCATCTGCACTTCATCTGCATTTCATCTGCATGTTTTTCAAAACTTGCATCCGTTCGGGTTCCGCCAGTTCTCTCCGTTGTCCGTTCTGAGCCCGATCACACTCGCACGCGCCCGCGGCACCTTCGAGATATTATTTTATAAGTGGCATAAAAATTTTCTTGGAATGGGATGCAACTTGGCATGCGATCTTATTATAGTGTATGCAGAGCGCCTGCCAAGTTTCGTCACATTCGGAGCTCGTTTGATAGCCCAACCGTTAAACTCATAGCGGTACCGTTGCCGGTACCATCGTCGGATGTTTCGGTCTCCGAAACTACCGCCGGGCCTCTCTTTCTCTCCTCTTCTCTCAGCCCAACCCCTCTTCTCAGCCCACCTGCAGCCACCTAGTCCCCACCTCTGTCCGGAGCGCACGATCGCGATTCGAGGGTCCGGAAACCCCTCCTAACCCCTCAAACCATAGCCCTACCTATATAAGGAAGCCTCCCCTTCCATTTTTGGCAGCAGCCAACCCCCCTCCTCAAAATCCGTGCCTCTAGCCGCCTCCCTCCTCCATTTCCGCGCCCCAACCCTCAGCCGCCGCTGCCCTCATCGTGTTCCGCGCCGGCCACCTCCTCAGCGCCACATGGCGAGTCGCCAGTGGGCGCGCCGCCTCCAGCCGACGCCCTCCAGCCTCTCAGCGCGCGCCACGTCGCCCTCTCTCCCCGTCCCACCGCCTAGGGCCCGCCGAAGCCCATATCGGGCCCTGGGAAGCCCGCCCGAGCCCGTGCGCGCCACCATCCGCCCGATCCCGCAGGCCCGCACACGCCTCGCTCGGGAGCTCCTCTGCCCGGGCTCCCTCGCCGCGACCCCGCCGCCTTCTGGCCGCCGTCTACGCCGCCGGCGACCAGCGCCTCGCCGCCGACGACCACCCAGATCCCTGCCGTCGGGTCTCCAGGTCGCCCTGCCCCACCCCGACTTCTCTTCCTCCTCCTTGCTCTCCCTCTCTCCCACGTCTCTCTCTCTCCTTCTGTACCAGGATCCGCCGCCGCCGCCCTGGGAAGCTTCGCCGACCCCCGCCCCCACCGGATCCGGCAAGTAGCCCACCGGATCCACTCGTTTTCGCTGCGCCAAGCCCCTCCTAGCCTCCCTGCCGACCGGCGCCAGCGCCGCCTTGCCATGGCCGCCTCCCTCCTGCTTAAGCAGGAGGAGCACGAGCGCCCGCTCGGGCTTGCCTCAGTCCCGTGGGCCCCGCCCATGACTGGCCCAGCCCAGGCCTTCCGCCGGCCGGCCTCCTTCCCTCCTGGGCCAAGCCCACTCTGAAGAGCGCCTCGAGCCCGCTCGCCCGCGTTGACCGCAGCCACTCCAGCGCCTGGGCCGGCGGCCTCCAAGGCCCAGCTCCTGCCTCCACCGACCGGGCCTTGGCCCAGGGTGAGCAGCCCCCGCCCCCTCTCCTGTGCACTTGTGGGCTGACTAGATTCGGCCCTATCCATCTTTTTTTCCGCGGAACGATTTTGCTATTTATCCCAGGATTAACAGGTTTACAGAAACCCCCTTGCAGTTCATGCATATAATAACTCATGATCTGTGCATCATATGTAAAAACTTCATATATGTAAAATGTTTAGTCTTTCATCTAGTTTCATAATCTGCTGCTTTCATCCATGTTAAATATGTTTAAAATGATGTTTGTGTTTATTTGCATAAATGCCATGCTAAAATGCTTTAATTCATAACTAAATAACCGTAGCTCGAATTTTAATAAACTTTATATGTAAATGGGGTGGAAAAATGCCTAGTTTAACATGGTCCACTTTGTTTTCCTGTTTAACAAACTTAAAATATGGTTTAGGGCAGAACAGTACCAAAATCTAAAATATGCATATGGGGATTTACCAGATTTGTTGTTTGTTATATCCGTCCCCATTTAAATTGTTTAGATGGTATAGTTTTGTTATGCTTCACCTCTTGCCATGTTAACCAACATTTAATATTGATGTGTACATAACCGAGAGAGAACTAAATAAGTCATGTGGTGTTTTGTCAATATGCAACTTGTTGCATATTGAGCTCCACTTAACTTGTAGTATTGTTTGTTGCACTTTGCCATGCCATGCTCTTTAAACCGGACATGCATCATACTTGTTTGTGCATCATGTCATGTTTATGCTTGTGCATTTATCATGTTGTTTGTTTGTTTCCGGTGTTGCTTCTTAGTTCCGGTAATGTTGCGATTGTGAGGATTCGTTTGACTACGTCCGTTCATCTTCTTCATGGACTCGTTCTTCTTCCTTGCGGGATTTCAGGCAAGATGACCGCTACCCTGGATCTCACTACTATCATTGCTATGCTAGTTAATTCGTTCTATCGCTTTGCTGCGCTACCTATTACCTGTTTATCAAGCCATCCCAAATTGCCATGAACCTCTAACCTTTGACACCTTTCCTATGCAAACCATTGATTGGCTATGTTACCGCTTGCTCAACCCTCTTATAGCGTTGCTAGTTGCAGGTGAAGTTGAAGATTTCTCCATGGTGGACAGGATTTTGTTGGGATATCACAATATCTCTTATATTATTATTAATGCATCTATATACTTGGTAAAGGGTGGAAGACTCGGCCTTATGCCTGGTGTTTTGTTCCACTCTTGCCGCCCTAGTTTCCGTCATACCGGTGTTATGTTCCCGGATTTTGCGTTCCTTACGCGGTCGGGTGATTTATGGGACCCCCTTGAAAGTTCGCTTTGAATAAAACTCCTCCAGCAAGGCCCAACCTTGGCTTTACCATTTTCCTCACCACCACCTATATTTTCCCTTGGGAGTAATTAACCCAAGGGTCATCTTTATTTTAGCCCCCCCCCCCCGGGCCAGTGCTTGTCTAAGTGTTGATCCGAACCGGGCAGACTGCGGGGCCACCTCGGGGCAACTCGAGGGCTGGTTTTACTCGTAGGCTGACCTATCCGGTGTTGCTCTGAGTACGAGATATGTGCAGCTTCTATCAGGATATCGGCGCATCGGGCGTCTTTGCTGGTCTTGTTTTACCATTGTCGAAATGTCTTGTAAATCGGGATTCCGAGTCTGATCGGGTCTTCCTGGGAGAAGGTATATCCTTCGTTGATTGCAAGAGCTTGTCATGGGCTAAGTTGGGACACCCCTGCAGGGTATAATCTTTCGAAAGCCGTGCCTGCGGTTATAGGCAGATGGGAATTTGTTAATGTCTGGTTGTAGATAACTTGACACCAGATCCGAATTAAAACACATCAACCATGTGTGTAGCCGTGATGGTCTCTTTTCGGCGGAGTCCGAGAAGTGAACACGGTTTCTGGGTTATGTTTGACGTAAGTAGGAGTTCAGGATCACTTCTTGATCATTGCTGGCTTCACAACCGTTCCGCTTGCTCTCTTCTCGCTCTTATTTGCATATGTTAGCCACCATATATGCTTAGTCGCTGCTGCAGCCTCACCACTTTACCCCTTCCTTTCCCTTTAAGCTTTGCTAGTCTTGATACCCATGGTAATGGGATTGCTGAGTCCTCGTGGCTCATAGATTACTACAACAACAGTTGCAGGTACAGGTTATGCGATGATCTTGACGCGAGAGTGATGTTTGCTTGTATTGGAGTTCTTCTTCTGCTTCTTCTTCGATCAAGGGTTAGGTTCCAGGTCGGCGGCCTAGGCTAGCAGGGTGGATGTCGTTTGAGCTTCTGTTTGTGTTTCATCCGTAGTCGGATGATGCTCTTATGTATTGTGATCTTGTATTCGAGTGGCACTGTATGCCTTTTGTATGTATCCCCATCTATTATGTAATGTTGATGTAATGATATCCACCTTGCAAAAGCGTTTCAATATGCGGGTCTATCCTTGGTGGGACCTTCGAGTTCATTTTGGATAGGGTCGCATATTGGGCGTGACAAGTTGGTATCAGAGCCTCGACCGACCCTAGGAGCCCCCTTGATTGTTGGCCGTTGTTGAGTCTAGAAGAAAACTATTTTGAGTCTTAGGATTATATATATCGGAGAGTAGGATTCTTTTTACTCCTCAGCCCCTTCATCGCTCTGGTGAGGTCTCCTGATGTAGATGTTTTGTCTTTCCTCTCCTCAAATTTCACTAAATTTTTTTAGGATCACGCGGGTATCTTGGAATCGTTCCGATGGTTTTGTGACGAGAACATTGTTCTTGGTGCCTCCTGTCTATTATGTGGCATTGACCCGGGGAGTTGAGCTCCGAGGTGTTGTCGTCACAATTTTATCGTTGCAGTTCTGGAATACCTGAGTTTTTGACGACATCGAAAATATCTTTTATGCAGTTGTTGGTGAGATAACCTCGACGCCACCCAGTACTGGGGCGGGAGTTCGGGAGTATTGCCATACCTCGTATAACGGATGCTTTTCGAAGGTTGAGGTACACGATTTCCGAAGTTTTCTTGGTTATGTGTTGATGGATGGATACAGCTGGATGTAGGTATTGTTAGTTTTGGTGAGATATATTGCTTCCCCTGTATCGCCAACACCAGATTGCATAACCAGAAAGTTTCGGGAGTTTTATAGGTGGGAATTCAAGTAGCTCCTAGAATATCTTTCCGACAGATGCATGATATGGGATTGGGTAAATCTCTATCATATGTATTTGTTTCGGCTTATTCAGCAAGAAAATCCTTTGTTTTGTTTTATTTGTGGTATTCGAGTTGCTTCGAAGTCAACTGTTGATTCCATACCTTTCAAGCGGTGTTCTCATATTTCTATGGGAGTACTAATCCTTTTGATCATCGAGATTGTCATGTTAACTCTTTTCCAACCGGTGTGCTTCTCTTCAAGTGGATCTGATCTTTTCAACATCCGCAAGATCAACTCTAAGTTTTCTCACCGGTGTTTGTTTCATCCATCCCATGTTGTCTTTGTTTTCCCCACCCTCCCACCCTTTTTCTTCAAGGACTCAGATTTCTTAATCATGTATCCTTTTATTTGTGGGAAGTCTCTTCGTTCTTTGCTTTCAATGTTCTTATCCGGTGGATTTCCCATGAAGATGCTCAACAGTTTCAAGCTCATCATCCTTCATCGTTGTATTCTTCTCCGGTGGATCCAATCCAAGGTTTTGATATTGATCATATTCCTTTCCTCGGTTCTAATGCTTTCTCATGCCGATGCACCTCTTAATTGTTCACCTCTCTCTATTCTTATCCGGAGTGCTCAAGATATCTCAGAAGATTTGTGTTTCCATTCTTAATCCGTTCAAGCTATTTGGAGATTGTTATCTCATTCAAGCTATTTAATTCTACCGGTGCAATCCCTCTTCTAAATCGTTCAACGGTGTTTTCTTTTGAGTGGGCCCTAACCCACAGGTCTTTTTCCAGGATCTTACCTGACCCTTCTAACCTTCCCGGAGTTATTCTATAATTCTTTTTCAAAGTTGACGTAAGAATGAATTTTCATCAGTCACATGCCTTCTCCAAGGTCGCTTTCAAATTCTTTTCATTGTTGGCTCAACATCTTCGCTGGTCATTCTCCCGGAGTATCTTAGTAATTTCGATGGTGTTTCTCATCGTCATTTGAAGACCGAAGAAGGATTTCTCTTAAATCTTGGTCCATTCTCTTGAAGATTCATGGTTCTAGCTTCATGCCATCCTCTTAATTGTTTTTGATTGTGGATATTATTTTCACCCATCCGGAGCATTTCATGAGTTGTTTCCATTTCTTTCCTCCGAAGGCCATCATGTCATAATTCTTCATTCGCAATGTGTAGCTATCATTCTCCAAATGTTACCGGTGCATCGTTCAAATACCCTCTAATCAGTTCATGGCCTCTTCGTTTTCATGTATCTAAATCCCTTCAAGTATCTTCATTCATTTTCCAATTCTTTCCGGTGAATTGTGCCTTTGCTAGTCACATTTTCAATTCTTACAGTGGTTCATTCAAGATTTCTCTTCCTTCGTTATCGTATCAATTCACTCGTTCTTTTGTTGTTTCAATCCTACTGGTGGTCGTTCAAGACCTTCTCAAGTTGGCGCTATATCTCTTTTCAATCCCTCAAGAAGAATAAGTAGTATGCTAAATCTGTTGCTTGTCATCAATTTATATTGGTGAAGGATACCCATAACATAATTCTTATTTTTGTTTCATCCAAGTGATCTAGTTTCTTCTTTCCAGAGTTGTTCATCATGTCACATTTCTCGGTTCGAGATGCTTCATCTTTTCTTTTCCGGAGTTTGAAGTTTTCCGCATTATCTCATCGTGAAGCTCCATCTAAATCATCGCAAGGCTTCACCTTGTGTTTTCAACTTCTCTTTCTTTCTATCATCCTTTTATTACCGGACTTCTTCATGGAGGCTCTACATGGTGGTTCGTCAAGGATTCTTTTCATTCTTCAATTGTTCTTCAAGATTTCTCTTGAAATTATGACCCGCCAAGCTATACTCAAAAGTAAACATGGTGCTCAACACAAGTTTTGTTTTGAGGCGTTCAAGCATTCTTCATCTTGCATTCCGAAGTGCAATCCTTTCTACCTTATCTTTTGAGATGGTGTTATGTCATCCTTGGCAATTTCTCCTCGTGCTTCATGATTCACAAGTTGTCAGGAATGAGTTAATTAAATCCATCATTTTCTCTTCGTTCAAGATATCTTTTCGACCAATCAATCTCTTTGTTGGAGTTATCTTGGGTTCGTTTTCATCTAAAGCCTTCCCTAAGGAATGTTGCTCATTGTGGTGACTACCAATGATCCAAGCTTTCTCCATATCCTTCTCGGTGAAAGAGGTTTTTCATCTCTTCGGTGATCTCAAGCAAGCAATTGTTTTCGTTAGTGGCCGGTTGTCACCTCATAATTTTGATATGTTCTCCATAAGCCCACTACAAGCTTATCCTTTCATTGTTGTTAATCCAACAACTCCATTCTAGCATTTCCTGTAAGCGTGCTCTTTGAAGATCAAGTTTTCGTCCGTTCATTAAGTTCCATTCGTACATTTCTTCCGGAGGCTTTGTGATGTTGCTCTCTTCACTCATCTTCTCGAATTGAGGATCGTGTTCTTTTCATGCTTATCCATTTAACCGGAGTGTTGTGTCATCTCTTCAAGTTCTTTCATCTCATCAAGTTTTGCCTCTGTTTTCAACCTGAGTGCTGTCTGAAACCCTTCTTACCCATTATGCCATTCTTTCAATACTTCCGGAGGCAGTGGGGTTGTTGATTTCATCAAGTATCTTCCCATCTTCTCAAGTTCATGTTCTATTCCTTCGATCTTCAACCGGAGTGCTGCCCGAATTGTTCCTCTCTCATCTTGTTTTAACCAGAGTGGTTTCGAACTCTATCTTGTCCATTAAACTCTTGATTCATGTCTTTGCAACCTTCAAGTTCTCGTAATGTTCCTTGTTCCTCTTTTCTAACGAAGTGTTTTCAACTTTGCTCATCTTCGTTGTTTTCTTTCTTTCATTTCGCTCAAACATCTCAAGGTTCGTGGTTTCACTCATTGGTCGAAGAAGCAACTTAGTTTTACAGCTTATCTTCCTCTTCCTTTTCCCTTCGGTGCCATCCTAGATCTCGGGACGAGATCCTCTCGTAGTGGTGGAGTGTTGTAACGCCCCGGATACAACTTTCCATATTCGTAACTCCGACTCTTGCCATTTCTGGCTATGTGATTTGTCATTTCCTCCGTGGTTGGGTTTTTGTCTGTTGTTTTGCATTTTGTTCTTGTTATGCATCTCGTCTCATGTCATCATCTGCACTTCATCTGCATTTCATCTGCATGTTTTTCAAAACTTGCATCCGTTCGGGTTCCGCCGGTTCTCTCCGTTGTCCGTTCTGAGCCCGATCACACTCGCACGCGCCCGCGGCACCTCCGAAATATTATTTTATAAGTGGCATAAAAATATTCTTGGAATGGGGTGCAACTTGGCGTGCGATCTTATTAGAGTGTAGATAGAGCGCCTGCCAAGTTTCATCGCATTCGGAGCTCGTTTGATAGCCCAACCGTTAAACTCATAGCGGTACCGTTGCCGGTACCTTCGTCGGACGTTTCGGTCTCCGAAACTACCGCCGGGCCTCTCTTTCTCTCCTCTTCTCTCAGCCCAACCCCTCTTCTCAGCCCACCTGCAGCCACCGAGTCCCCCCCTCTGTCCGGAGCGCACGATCGCGATCCGAGGGTCCAGAAACCCCTCCTAACCCCTCAAACCCTAGCCCTACCTATATAAGGAAGCCTCCCCTTCCATTTTTGGCAGCAGCCAACCCCCTCCTCAAAATCCGCGCCTCTAGCCGCCTCCCTCCTCCATTTCCGCGCCCTAACCCTCAGCCGCCGCCGCCCTCATCGTGTTCCGCGCCGGCCACCTCCTCAGCGCCAGTTGGCGAGTCGCCAGTGGGCGCGCCGCCTCCAGCCGACGCCCTCCAGCCTCTCAGCGCGCGCCATGTCGCCCTGCCTCCCCGTCCCACCGCCGAGGGCCCGCCGAAGCCCAGATCGGGCCCTGGGAAGCCCGCCCGAGCCCGTGCGCGCCGCCGTCCGCCCGATCCCGCAGGCCCGCACACACCTGGCTCGGGAGCTCCTCTGCCCGAGCTCCCTCGCCGCGACCTCGCCGCCTTCTGGCCGCCATCTACGCCGCCGGCGACCAGCGCCTCGCCGCCGACAACCACCCAGATCCCTGCCGTCGGGTCTCCAGGTCGCCTTGCCCCGCCCCGACTTCTCTTCCCCCTCCTTGCTCTCCCTCTCTCTCACGTCTCTCTCTCTCCTTCTGTACCAGGATCCGCCGCCGCCCCCCTGGGAAGCTTCGCCGACCCCCGCCCCCACCGGATCCGGCAAGTAGCCCACCGGATCCACTCGTTTTCGCTGCGCCAAGCCCCTCCTGGCCTCCCTGCCAACCGGCGCCAGCACCACCTTGCCATGGCCGCCTCCCTCCTGCTCAAGCGGGAGGAGGACGAGCGCCCGCTCGGGCTTGCCTCAGTCCCGTGGGCCCCGCCCATGACTGGCCCAGCCCAGGCCTTCCGCCGGCCGGCCTCCTTCCCTCCTGGGCCAAGCCCACTTTGAAGAGCGCCTCGAGCCCGCTAGCCCGCGTTGACCGTGGCCACTCCAGCGCCTCGGCCAGCGGCCTCCAAGGCTCAGCTCCTGCCTCCACCGACCGGGTCTTGGCCCAGGGTGAGCAGCCCCCGCCCCCTCTCCTGTGCACTTGTGGGCTGACTAGATTCGGCCCTATCCATCTTTTTTTCCGCGGAACGATTTTGCTATTTATCCTAGGATTAACAGATTTACAGAAACCCCCTTGCACTTCATGCATATAATAACTCATGATCTGTGCATCATATGTAAAAACTTCATATATGTAAAATGTTTAGTTTTTCATCTAGTTTGATAATCTGCTGCTTTCATCCATGTTAAATATGTTTAAAATGCTGTTTGTGTTTATTTGCATAAATGCCATGCTAAAATGCTTTAATTCATAACTAAATAACCGTAGCTCCAATTTTAATAAACTTTATATGTAAATGGGGTGGAAAAATGCCTAGTTTAACATGGTCCACTTTATTTTTCCTGTTTAACAAACTTAAAATATGGTTTAGGGCAGAACAGTACCAAAATCTAAAATATGCATATGGGGATTTACCGGATTTGTTGTTTGTTATATACGGCCCCATTTAAATTGTTTAGATGGTATAGTTTTGTTATGCTTCACCTCTTGCCATGTTAACCAACATTTAATATTTATGTGTACATAACCGAGAGAGAACTAAATAAGTCATGTGGTGTTTTGTCAATATGCAACTTGTTGCATATTGAGCTCCACTTAACTTGTAATATTGTTTGTTGCACTTTGCCATGCCATGCTCTTTAAACCGGACATGCATCATACTTGTTTGTGCATCATGTCATGTTTATGCTCGTGCATTTATCATGTTGTTTGTTTGTTTCCGGTGTTGCTTCTTAGTTCCGGTAATGTTGCGATTGTGAGGATTCGTTCGACTACGTCCATTCATCTTCTTCATGGACTCGTTCTTCTTCCTTGCGGGATTTCAGGCAAGATGACCGCTACCCTGGATCTCACTACTATCATTGCTAGTTGCTTCGTTCTATCGCTTTGCTGTGCTACCTATTACCTGTTTATCAAGCCATCCCAAATTGCCATGAACCTCTAACCTTTGACACCTTTCCTATTCAAACCATTGATTGGCTATGTTACTGCTTGCTCAGCCCTCTTATAGCGTTGCTAGTTGCAAGTGAAGTTGAAGATTTCTCCATGGTGGACAGGATTTTGTTGGGATATCACAATATCTCTTATATTATTATTAATGCATCTATATACTTGGTAAAGGGTGGAAGACTCGGCCTTATGCCTGGTGTTTTGTTCCACTCTTGCCGCCCTAGTTTCCATCATACCGGTGTTATGTTCCCGGATTTTGCGTTCCTTACGCGGTCGGGTGATTTATGGGACCCCCTTGACAGTTCGCTTTGAATAAAACTCCTCCAGCAAGGCCCAACCTTGGTTTTACCATTTGCCTCACCACCACCTATATTTTCCCTTGGGAGTAATTAACCCAAGGGTCATCTTTATTTTAGCCCCCCCCGGGCCAGTGCGTGTCTAAGTGTTGGTCCGAAACCGGGCAGACTGCGGGGCCACCTCGGGGCAACTCGAGGGCTGGTTTTACTCGTAGGCTGACCTATCCGGTGTTGCCCTGAGAACGAGAAATGTGCAGCTTCTATCAGGATGTCGGCGCATCGGGCGGCTTTGCTGGTCTTGTTTTACCATTGTCGAAATGTCTTGTAAACCGGGATTCCGAGTCTGATCGGGTCTTCCTGGGAGAAGATATATCCTTTGTTGATCGCGAGAGCTTGTCATGGGCTAAGTTGGGACACCCCTGCAGGGTATAATCTTTCGAAAGCCGTGCCTGCGGTTATAGGCAGATGGGAATTTGTTAATGTCCGGTTGTAGATAACTTGACACCAGATCCGAATTAAAACGCATCAACCGTGTGTGTAGCCGTGATGGTCTCTTTTCGGCGGAGTCTGGGAAGTGAACACGGTTTCTGGGTTATGTTTGACGTAAGTAGGAGTTCAGGATCACTTCTTGATCATTGCTAGCTTCACGACCGTTCCGCTTGCTCTCTTCTCGCTCTTATTTGCGTATGTTAGCCACCATATATGCTTAGTCGCTGCTGCAGCCTCACCACTTTACCCCTTCCTTTCCCTTTAAGCTTTGCTAGTCTTGATACCCATGGTAATGGGATTGCTGAGTCCTCGTGGCTCACAGATTACTACAACAACAGTTGCAGGTACATGTTATGCGATGATCTTGACGCGAGAGTGACGTTTGCTTGTATTCGAGTTCTTCTTCCGCTTCTTCTTCGATCAGGGGTTAGGTTCCAGGTCGGCAGCCTGGGCTAACAGGGTGGATGTCGTTTGAGCTTCTGTTTGTGTTTCATCCGTAGTCGGATGATGCTCTTATGTATTGTGATGTTGTATTCGAGTGGCACTGTATGCCTTTTGTATGTATCCCCATCTATTATGTAATGTTGATGTAATGATATCCTCCTTGCAAAAGCGTTTCAATATGCGGGTCTATCCTTGGTGGGACCTTCGAGTTCCTTTTGGATAGGGTCACATATTGGGCGTGACACCTTGATTCTTTCACCATTATTTTTATTAATTCCAAAAATATTCTTCATGGAGTTTCATGTCATTCCGAGAACTTTTTTTTCTGCATAAAAATAACACCATGGCAATTCTGCTGAAAACAACGCCAGTCCGGGTTAGTTCCTCTCAAATCATGCAAGTTAGATTCCAAAACAAGGGCCAAAGTCTTTGGAAAAGTAGATATGATGAAGACGTATCAAGTCCCCTAAGCTTAAACCTTTGCTTGTCCTCAAGAAATTCAGTTGTCAAACTGAAAGTGATAAATAAACCTTTTACAAACTCTGTTTGCTCTTGTTGTTGTAAATATGTAAAGCCAGCATTCAAGTTTTCAGCAAAGATTATGAACTAACCATATTCACAATAACATTTAGGTCTCATGTTTACTCATATCAATGGTATAATCAACTAGTGAGCAATAATGATAAATCTCGGATGACAACACTTTCTCCAAACAATTATAATATAATATAACAAGATGGTATCTTACTAGCCCTTTCTGAGACCACAAAACATAAATGCAGAGCACCTCTAAAGATCAAGGACTGACTAAACATTGTAATTCATGGTAAAAGAGATCCAGTAACAGTCATACCCAATATAAACTAATAGTAATGCATACAAATGACAGCGGTAATCTCCAGCTGGTGCTTTTTAATAAGAGGGTGATGACTCAACATAAAAGTAAATAGATAGGCCCTTCGCAGAGGGAAGCAGGGATTTGTAAAGGTGCCAGAGCTCGATTTTAATGCAGAGATAAATAATATTTTGAGCGGCATACTTTCATTGTCAACATAACAACCGAGAGATCTCGATATCTTCCATGCTACACACATTATAGGCGGTTCCCAAATAGAAAGGTAAAGTTTATACTCCCACCACCAACAAGCATCAATCCATGGCTGGCCGAAACAACGGGTGCCTCGAACTAGCAACAGACCTGGGGGAGTTTTGTTTGCAATTATTTTGATTTGATTTGCTTAGAGCGTGGGACTGGGCATCACGGTGACCAGCCATTTTCTCATGAGTGAGGAGCGGAGTCCACTCCTCTTGAGAATAACCCGCCTAGCATGGAAGATACAGACATCCCTATAGTTGATACATGAGCTATTCGAACATACAAAACAGAATTTTATTTGAAGGTTTAGAGTTTGGCACATACAAATTTACTTGGAACGGCAGGTAGATACCGCATATAGGAAGGTATGGTGGACTCATATGGAATAACTTTGGGGTTTATGGAAGTGGATGCACAAACAGTATTCCGCTTAGGACAAGTGAAGGCTAGAAAAAGACTGGGAAGCGACCAACTAGAGAGCGACAACAGTCATGAACATGCAGTAAAATTAATAAACATTGAGTGCAAGCATGAGTAGGATATAATTCACCATGAACATAAATATTGTGGAGGCTATGTTGATTTTGCTTCAACTACATGTGTGAACATGTGCCAAGTCAAGTCACTCGAATCATTCAAAGGAGGATACCACCCAGTCATACCACATCACAACCATTTTAATAGCATGTTGGCACGCAAGGTAAACCATTATAAACTCCTAGCAAATTAAGCATGGCATAAGCCACTATAATCTCTAATTGTCATTACAAACATGTTTCATTCATAATAGGCTGAATCAGGAACGATGAACTAATCATATTTACAAAAACAAGAGAAGTCGAGTTCATACCAGCTTCTCTCATCACAATCAATCCATCATATATCATCATTATTGCCTTTCACTTGCACGATCGAACAGTGTGGATAATAATAATAGTGCATGTGCGTTGGACTAAGCTAGAATCTATGAGCATTTTAGTACAAAGGAGAAGACAAGGTAATATGGGCTCTTTGTTAGATCAACAATAATACATATAAGAGCCACTTCAACATTTTGATCATGGTCTTCTCCTCTTGACCCCCAAAGAAAAGAGAGGGAATAAAACTATTTACACGGGAAAGCTCCCAACAAGCAAAAGAAGAACGAGAAATATTTTTTGGTTTTCTTTTAATTACTACTACTACAGGCATGGAAAGTAAACTAGCTAAAAGCTACAACTAATTTTTTTTGGGTTTTTCTTATGGTTTTTCAAACCATAAGAAGAAGCTTAGAAAAGAAAATAAACTAGCATGGATAGTACAATGAAAAAGTATGAGCACCGACAACTAGCATGAGTGTGTGAACATGAATGTAATGTCGATGAGAAATACGTACTCCCCCAAGCTTAGGCTTTTGGCCTAAGTTGGTCTATGCCCATGGATAAAAGTTGTAGCTGGGGTCGTACTGAGAAGCAGCAGCTATTGCCTCATGAGCTGCAGCTTGGAGGCGAGCTGCCTCCGTCCTCCCCTCATACTCGTTCGCCTCCTCCCTGGTTATATTATATCTCCTTTTTGCCTGAAAGTCAAAGAAACCAGGAGCAGGGAGAGCAACATGGACAGTACGGCGTTTGTTAAAGATTAGTCGGTACTAGAGGAACTGTTCGTTCCTCTCAACAAACTGATGATGAACCATAGCACTATAATCTAGATAAGCAGGAGGCAATTCCCTATCACTTTCATGTATGGGTATCTCAAGATAATTAGCTACACATGTTGCATAAATCCCACAGAACAAGTCTCCACTTAAACCATTATTATGCAACCTACGTTCAATGATTGCCCCCAAGTTATATTGTTTATCTCCAAATACAACACTCTTGAGAACACTAAGATCCGGGACACACATATGACATACCTCGTGCTTACCATTAATACATCTACCTATATAGAGAGCAAAATAATGTATAGCAAGAAAACGAATGCTTCCTATGGTAGCTTGTGTTATTTCCCTAGATTCCCGCGTAGTGATATTAGCAAGAAAATATTTAAACTCAGCTTTGTGAGGTTTACTAGCACTACCCCATTGCGGGAGTTTACAAGTAGCACAAAAATCTTCTAAGTCCATTGTATAAGATTTACCATAGAGATCAAATAGGACAATGTGAGAATTACGGGAAGATGAAAATTTGAACCTTCTCACAAAGGAATCAGTCAAGTAATAGTATTGAGGGCACTTATCTAGCATGAAGCCGTCGAGTTCTGCATTGCACACATATGTGTCAAATTCCTCCTTAATTCCCGGTTGGACCATGAAATCTTCTGACGGCCATTCACAAGGCCGCACTTGAGCTTCTCTTGGTTGTTCATGGTCCGGCTCACGTATTGCGGGCCTGGGTCCTTGCTTCCTTGAAGAGCCACCTTGGTACATTTTCCTAAACATATTTTTTCCTCTGAAAAGTTTCTGAAATTTTTAGTAACTCAAAATAGAAGCGAACCAAACTCAAAAAAATTGATAGCAACTACTCCCACAAGTGCCTAGAGACTATATCATGCATTACAACTACTTGGGACCAAATAATTTTGACATGCAAGCTCAAGAACAGGGTCACCTAGGAAGCAAAAATTTGCAATGAATAAAGCACTAGAACAAAAACTAATGGACCATTGGAGGAGTCACATACCGAAGAGCAATCCCCCAAAGCTATTTTGTGAATGGAGCTTTGAGCAAGGAGATCGAAAATGGCATCAAGTTGAGCTAGAAATTGTGCTCGAGCTGGTTGGTGATTTTTTTGGGAGGAAGAAGGAGTGTGTGGGTGCAGGAATAAGGGGAGGGGGGTGGGCGCGCCCTGGACCCTCGTTGCCAGGTGCTGGCTCCCCCTGATGTGTTCTCAGTGCCAGATATTCTCAAATATTCTAGAAAAAATCATATTTCATTTTCAGGGCATTTGGAGAACTTTTATTTTCGGGGTATTTTTTATTGCATGGATAATTCAGAAAGAGATAGAAAATACTATTTTTGCTTTATTTAGTCTAAATAACAGAAAGTAAAATGAGGGTACAGAAGGTTGTGCTTTCTAACTTCGTCCATCTCATGCTCATCAAAAGGAATCCACTAACAAGGTTGATCAAGTCTTGTTAACAAACTCATTCCGAATAACATGGAAGCGGAGAAATTTCGAATAACACTAGGTTACCACAACGGGGATATGCACATCACCAAGAATAAGAATATCATATTTCTTCTTGACAGTAGGAAGTGGAAATTCAAAACCTCCAATAATAATCGATGGAACTTTTCCAATAGAATTTATGCTGTGGACTTGAGGTTGTTTCCTCGGAAAGTGTACCGTATGCTCATTACCATTAACATGAAAAGTGACTTTGCCTTTGTTGTAATCAATGACAGCCCCTGCAGTATTCAAAAAGGGTCTACCAGTGATAATTGACATAGTAGCGTCCTCGGGAATATCAAGAATAACAAAGTCCGTTGAAATAGTAATGTTTGCAACCACAACAGGCACATCCTCACAAATGCCGACAGGTATAGCGGTTGATTTATCAGCCATTTGCAAAGATATTTCAGTAGGTGTCAACTTATTAAAATCAAGTCTACGATATAAAGAGAGAGGCATAACACTAACACCGGCTCGAAGATCACATAAAGCAGTTCTTACATAGTTTCTTTTAATGGAGCGTGGTATAGTTGGTACTCTTGGATCTCCTAGTTTCTTAGGTATTCCACCCTTAAAAGTATAATTAGCAAGCATGGTGGAAATTTCAGCTTCCGGTATCTTTGTCTTATTGGTAACAATATCCTTCATGTACTTAGCATAAGGATTCATTTTAAGCATATCAGTCAACCACATACGTAAAAAGATAGGTCTAATCATTTCAACAAAGCGCTCAAAATCCTCATCATCCTTTTTCTTGGATGGTTCAGGAGGAAAAGGCATGGGTTTCTGAACCCATGGTTCTCTTTCTTCACCATGCTTCCTAGCAACAATGTCTCTCTTATCATAACGTTGATTCTTTGATTGTGGCATATCAAGATCAACATCAGGTTCAATCTCTACATCATTGTCATTTCTAGGTTGAGCATCAACATGAACATCATCATTAACATTATCACTAGGTTCATGTTCATCACCTGATTGTGTTTCAACATCAGAAATAGAAATATCATTGGAATTCTGAGGTGTGCCAACAACAGGTTCACTAGAAGCATGCAAAGTCCTATCATTTTTCATTTTCTTCTTTTTGGAAGGACTAGGTGCATCAACATTAGTTCTCTGAGAATCTTGCTCAATTCTCTTAGGGTGGCCCTCAGGATACAAAGGTTCCTGAGTTACTTTACCCCCTCTAGTCATAAATCTAACAGGAATATCATTCTTCTTCTTATTTAATTCATTAAGCAAATCATTTCGAGCTTTAAACACTTGTTCTACTTGAGTGGTAGACATAGAAGCATTTCTTAAGTTCACCTTTAGCTCTAGACATATAATAACTCAAGTGTTCAATCATATAAGCATTTCTTAATTGTCTACCAACATAAGCAATGAAGTTTTCTTGTTTAACAATAAAATTATCAAACTCATCTAAGCATTGGCTAGCAGACTTTTAACGAGGAATATCACCCTCATCAAATCTATAGAGGGAATTTACCTTTACTACCTGTGTCGGGTTATCAACACCAAGTATTTCTTCAACAGACAGCAGATTAAGACCATGTATTTTTTCAATAGGAGGTAAATTCTTAACATCTTCAGCTTTAATACCCTTTTCTTTCATAGATTTCTTTGCCTCTTGCATATCTTCAGGACTGAGAAATAGAATACCGCTTTTCTTCGGAGTTGGCTTAGGAGTTGGTTCAGGAAGTGTCCAATTATTTTCATTAGTCAACAAATTATTTAGTAGCAATTCAGCTTGAGCAACTGTTCTTTCCCTGAAAACACAACCGGCACAACTATCCAGGTGGTCTCTGGAAGCATCGGTTAGTCCACTATAAAAAGATATCAAGTATTTCATTTTTCTTGAGAGGAGGATCAGACAAATCATAAAGTAATTGGAGAAGCCTCCCCCAAGCTTGTGGGAGACTCTCTTCTTCAATTTGCGGGGAAATATTTCCCTTAAAGCAGCTTGTTCTTATGAGCGGGGAAATATTTAGAAGAGAAGTAATAAATCATATCCTGGGGACTACGCACACAACCAGGATCAAGAGAATTAAACCATGTTTTAGCATCACTCATTAATGATAACGGAAATAATTTAAGGATATAGTAGTAGCGAGTTTTCTCATCATTAGTGAATAGGGTGGCTATATCATTTAATTTAGTAAGATGTGCCACAACCGTTTCAGATTCATAGCCATAAAAAGGATCAGATTCAACCAAAGTAATTATCTCAGGATCAACATAGAAATCATAATCCTTATTAGTAACACAGATAGGTGAAGTAGCAAAAGGGGGGTCATATTTCATTCTAGCATTCAAAGATTTTTCTTTCAGCTAAACCAATAATTTCTTAAGATCACTTCTTTCATTGCAAGAAAGAAAGTCTCTAGCAGTTTCTTCATCCATAACATAACCCTCAGGCACAACAGGCAATTCATATCTAGGGGGAGAGTCTTCATCATCACTTTCATCAATATTATCAGTTACAATAATTTCATTCTCTCTAGCCCAAGCAAGTTGTGCATCAAGAAATTAACCTAGTGGCACAGTAGTATTAAGTATAGAACTAGGTTCATCATAAGTATCATGCATAGCAACAGTGGCATCATCAATAACATGCGACATATCAGAATGAATTGCAGAAGCAGGTTTAGGTGTCGCAAGCTTACTCAAAACAGAAGGTGAATCAAGTGCAGAGCTAGATGGCAGTTCCTTACAACCCCTCGTAGTTGAGGGAAAAATCTTAGCTCTTTAGTCTTTCAAGTTCCTCATAGTGACCAACAGATATAAATCCCAAGTGACTCAAAGAATAGAGCGATGCTCCCCGGCAACGGCACGAGAAAATAGTCTTGATAACCCACAAGTATAGGGGATCACAACAGTTTTCGAGGGTACAGTATTCAACCCAAATTTATTGATTCGACACAAGGGGAGCCAAAGAATATTCTCAAGTATAAGCAGTTAAGTTTTCAATTCAACCACACATGGATAACTTAATATCTGCAGCAAAGTATTTAGTAGCAAAGTAGTATGGAAGTAACAGTAACAACGATAAAAGTAGCAGGAGTAGTTTTGTAGTAATTGTAACACTGGCAACGGTAAAGTAACTAAGCAAAGAGCAATATTTGAAAAGCTCGTAGGCATTGGATCAGTGATGGATAAGTATGCCGGATGCGATTCCTCATGCAACAGTTATAACATAGCATGACACAGAACTAGCTCCAGTTCATCAATGTAATGTAGGCATGTATTCCGAATATAGTCATACGTGCTTATGGAAAAGAACTTGCATGACATCTTTTGTCCTACCCTCCCGTGGCAGTGGGGTCCTATTGGAAACTAAGGGATATTAAGGCCTCCTTTTAATAGAGTACCTGACCAAAGCATTAACACTTAGTGAATACATTAACTCCTCAAACTACGGTCATCACCGGGAGTGGTCCCGATTATTGTCACTTCGGGGTTGCCGGATCATAACACATAGTAGGTGACTATGGACTTGCAAGATAGAATCAAGAACTCACATATATTCATGAAAACATAGTAGGTTCAGATCTGAAATCATGGCACTCGGGCCCTACTGACAAGCATTAAGCGTAGCAAAGTCATAGCAACATCAATCTCAGAACATAGTGGATACTAGGCATCAAACCCTAACAAAACTAACTCGATTACATTGTAAATCTCATCCAACCCATCACCGTTCAACAAGCCTATGATGGAATTACTCACGCATGGCAGTGAGCATCATGAAATTGGTGATGGAGGAAGGTTGATGATGAAGACGGCGGCGGATTCCCCTCTCCGGAGCCCCGAACGGACTCCAGATCAGCCCTCCCGAGAGAGATTAGGGCTTGGCAGCGGCTCTATATCATAAAACGCGATGAATCCTTCTCTCTGGTTTTTTTCTCCCCAAACGTGAATATATGTAGTTGGAGTTGAGGTCGGTGGAGCACCAGGGGGCCCACGAGGCAGGGGGCGCGCTCGCCCACCCTCGTGGACAGGGTGTGGCCCCCCCGGCCTTGATTCTTTTGCCAGTATTTTTTATTAATTCCAAAAATATTCTTCATGGAGTTTCAGGTCATTCCGAGAACTTTTATTTCTACACAAAAATAACACCATGGCAATTCTGCTGAAAACAACGTCAGTCCGGGTTAGTTCCATTCAAATCATGGAAGTTAGAGTCCAAAACAAGCGCAAAAGTGTTTGGAAAAGTAGATACGATGGTGACGTATTAGGGTCGATGGTCATCGAGGGTTTGAGGAGCGAGGGGGCGAGTGTTCGAGGGCCGTCGAGGGGCCGAGAGTTCGAGGGTCATTGAGGGGTCGAAGGTCGAGGATCGCCGAGCGTTGTCGTCGAGGCCACACCGAACCCCGTTGCCGAGGCCACCCCAAACCCTAGAGAAGCGTCGAGGCCACTAATATGATTCCTTGCTGTGATTAGGTAGCTAGGTCTATGTTTGCCACTAATATATCCACCTGCTGTCATGTTTGTATAATATTTTCCATGTGGTAATATTTGCGGAAACAATGGAGCACGGACGAGACGAGGCAATAGAAGAGGTGTTGGGGGACATAATCTTAGCCAGAGGTGATGTCTTCTCGTATCTTAATGACAATGATGGTCTGGAAGGATAGGGTGAAGAAGAAGGCTACGGTGATCCAACAATGGAGGAGGAAAGACATGATTATGATGGCTCCGGTGACCGAATGCCGGTGCAAGAAGGAGACCGTGATGACAGCTCCGGTGCCGAACAGAGTTCGGCCAGGTATATATATTAATTAAGCCTGTGTTGACTAGCCAATTGATCCATTCATTGTTTTGGTATGTACACATATTAGTTAACTCTCGTCTTTCTTCTTTTTTCTATCCCTCCGGATCAAGCACAACTTCGGTAAAGAAACGAGGCCCGAAGAAGCAGTTGTGCTCGGATGAAAGGTTTGAGATCACAGCAATCGCACGCGATGGCCAACAAATTGAACCCATCTGGACAAAGGACGCATTTGCTGCTTAGTGCGGGGTTCTTGTTAGGGACAAGATCCCGATCAACATCCACCAATGGTGTAAGCCGGCTAAGAAGGAAGACCCTGAGGTGTCTTATGTCAACGATATGCAGAAAGACGATCTTTGGACCGCGCTGAAGGCAAATTTCACCCTACCGTCAGAGGAAGATCCGGAGAAACGAGTTAAAGAGAAATTGATCAATTCGCATGCTCTTAAGAAGATGGCAAAACTATTGATACGTCTTTGTCGTATCTTCTTTTCCAAACACTTTTGCCCTTGTTTTGGACTCTAACTAGCATGATTTGAATGGAACTAACCCGGACTGACACGGTTTTCAGCATAGTTTCCATGGTGTTACTTTTGTGCAGAAATAAAAGTTCTCCGAATGACCTGCAACTCCATGGAGATTATTTTTGGAATTAATAAAAAATATGGGCGAAAGAATCAAGGCCAGGGGCCCCACACCCTGTCCACGAGGGTGGGGGCGCGCCTACCCCCTGGGCGCGCCCTCCTGCCTCGTGGGCCCCCTTGTGCTCCGCCGACCTCAACTCCAACTCTATATATTCACGTTTAGGGAGAAGGATTCATCCTGTTTTACGATACCGAGCTGCCGCCAAGCCCTAATATCTCTCGGGAGGGCTGATCTGGAGTCCGTTCGGGGCTCCGGAGAGGGGAATCCATCTCCATCGTCATCATCAACCATCCTCCATCACCAATTTCATGATGCTCACCGCCGTGCGTGAGCAATTCCATCGTAGGCTTGCTAGACAGTGATGGGTTGGATGAGATTTACCATGTAATCGACTTAGTTTTGTTAGGGTTTGATCCCTAGTATCCACTATGTTCTGAGATTGATGTTGCTATGACTTTGCTATGCTTAATGCTTGTCACTAAGGCCCGATTGCCATGATTTCAGATCTGAACCTATTATGTTTTCATGAATATATGTGAGTTCTTGATCCTATCTTGCAAGTCTATAGTCACCTACTATGTCTTATGATCCGGCAACCCCGAAGTGACAATAATCGGGACCTCTCCCGGTGATGACCGTAGTTTGATGAGTTCATGTATTCACTAAGTGTTAATGCTTTGGTCTGGTACTCTATTAAAAGGAGGCCTTAATATCCCTTAGTTTCCAATAGGACCCCGCTGCCACGGGAGGGTAGGACAAAAGATGTCATGCAAGTTCTTTTCCATAAGCACGTGTGACTATATTTGGAATACATGCCTACATTACATTGATGAATTGGAGCTAGTTCTGTGTCACCCTATGTTATAACTATTACACGAGGAATCGCATCCGGCATAATTCTCCATCACCAATCCAATGCCTACGAGCTTTTCACATATTGCTCTTTGCTTAGTTACTTTACCGTTGGCACTGTTACAATTACTACAAAACTGCTACTGTTACTTTTGCCACTGTTACCATTACTTCCATACTACTTTGCTACTAAATACTTTGCTGCAGATATTAAGTTATCCAGGTGTGGTTGAATTCACAACTCAACTGCTAATACTTGAGAATATTCTTTGGCTCCCCTTGTGTTGAATAAATAAATTTGGTTTGAATACTCTACCCTCGAAAACTGTTGCGATCTCCTATACTTGTGGGTTATCAAGACTATTTTCTGGCGCCGTTGCCGAGTAGCATAACTCTATTCTTTGAGTCACTTGGGATTTATATCTGCTGGTTACTATGAGGAACTTGAAAGACGAAAGAACTAAGAGTATTCCCTCAACTACGAGGGGAGGTAAGGAACTGCCATCTAGCTCTGCACTTGATTCACATTCTATTTTGAGTAAGCTTGCGACACCTCAACCTTCTTCCACTATTAATTCTGATATGTCGCATGTTATTGATGATGCCACTTTTGCTATGCATGGTACTTATGATGAAACTACTTCTATACTTAATACTATTGTGCCACTAGCTGAATTTCTTGATGCACAACTTGCTTGGGCTAGAGAGAATGAAATTATTGAAACTGATAATATAAATGAAAGTGATGATGAAGAATCTCCCCCTAGATATGAATTGCATGTTGTGCCTGAGGGATATGTTATAGATGAAGAAACTGCTAGAGTCTTTCTTGCTTGCAATGATAGAAATGATCTTAAGAAATTATTAGTTAAGATGAAAGAAAAATCTTTTAATGCTAGAATGAAATATGACCCTGCTTTTGCTACTTCACCTATCTGTGTTACTCATAAGGATTATGATTTCTCTATTGATCCTGAGATAATTACTTTGGTTGAATCTGATCCTTTTTATGGCTATGAATCTTAAACGGTTCTGGCACATCTTACTAAATAAATGATATAGCCACCCTATTCACTAATGATGAGAAAACTCACTACTACTATATCCTTAAATTATTTCCGTTCTCATTAAAGGGTGATGCTAAAACATGGTTTAATTCTCTTGATCCTGGTTGTGTGCATAGTCCCCAGGATATGATTTATTACTTCTCTGCTAAATATTTCCCCGCTCATAAGAAACAAGGTGCTTTAAGGGAAATATATAATTTTGTGCGAATTGAAGAACAGAGTCTCCCACAAGCTTGGGGGAGGCTTCTCCAATTACTTAATGCTTTGCTTGATCATCCTCTCAAGAAAAATGAAATATTTGATATCTTTTATAATGGACTAACCGATGCTTCCAGAGACCACCTGGATAGTTGTGCTGGTTGTGTTTTCAGGGAAACAACAGTTGATCAAGCTGAATTGCTATTGAATAATGTGTTGACTAATGAAAATAATTGGACACTTCTGGAACCAACTCGTAAGCCAACTCCGAAGAAAAGGACTATTCTATTTCTCAGTCCTGAAGATATGCAAGAGGCAAAGAAATATATGAAAGAAAAGGGTATTAAAGCTGAAGATGTTAAGAATTTACCTCCTATTGAAGAAATATGTGGTCTTAATCTGCTGCCTGTTGAAGAAATACTTGGTCTTGACAACCCGACACAGGTAGTAAAGGTAAACTCCCTCTATAGATTTGATGAGGGTGATATTCCTCGTTATAAGTCTGCTAGCCAATGCTTAGATGAGTTTGATAATTTTATTCTTAAACAAGAAAACTTCAATGCTTATGTTGGTAGACAATTAAGAAATGCTTATATGATTGAACACTTGAGTTATTATATGTCTAGAGTTAAAGGTGAACTTAAACTTATTAGTAAACATGCTTCTATGGTTACCACTCAAGTAGAACAAGTGTTTAAAACTCAAAATGATTTGCTTAATGAATTAAATAATAAGAAGAATGATAATGTTGTTAGAGTTATGACTAGAGGGGGTAAAGTAACTCAGGAACCTTTGTATCCTGAGGGCCACCCTAAGAGAATTGAGCAAGATTCTAAAAGAACTAATGTTGATGCACCTAGTCCTTCTAAAAAGAATAAAAATAAAAATTATAGGACTTTGCATGTTTCTAGTGAACCTGTTGTTGACACACCTCAGAATTCCAATGATATTTCTATTTCTGATGCTGAAACACAATCAGGTGATGAACATGAACCTAGTAATAATGTTAATGATGATGTTCATGTTGATGGTCAACCTAGGAATGACAATGATGTAGAGATTGAACCATCTGTTGATCTTGATAACCCACAATCAAAGAATCAACGTTATGATAAGAGAGACTTTGTTGCTAGGAAGCACGGTAAAGAAAGAGAACCATGGGTTCAGAAACCCATGCCTTTTCCTCCTAAACCATCTAAGAAAAAGGATGATGAGGATTTGGAGCGCTTTGTTGAAATTATTAAACCTATCTTTTTACGTATGCGGTTGACTGATATGCTTAAAGTGAATCCTTATGCTAAGTAGATGAAGGATATTGTTACAAATAAGAGAAAGATACCGGAAGCTGAAATTTCCACCATGCTTGCTAATTATACTTTTTAAGGGTGGAATACCTAAGAAACTAGAAGATCCAAGAGTACCAACTATACCATGCACCATTAAAAGAAACTATGTAAGAATTGCTTTATGTGACCTTGGAGCCGGTGTTAGTGTTATGCCTCTCTCTTTATATCGTAGACTTGATTTGAATAAGTTGACACCTACTAACATATCTTTGCAAATGGCTAATAAATCAACCGCTATACCTGTCGGCATTTGTGAGGATGTGCCTGTTGTGGTTGCAAATGTTACTATTTCAATGGACTTTGTTATTCTTGATATTCCCGAGGATGATAGTATGTCAATTATCCTTGGTAGACCCGTTTTGAATACTGCAGGGGCTGTCATTGATTGCAACAAAGGCAATGTCACTTTTCATGTTAATGGTAATGAGCATATTGTACACTTTCCGAGGAAACAACTTCAAGTCCACAACATTGTTGGGGAACGTTGTAGAAAATTAAAATTTTTCCTACGGTTTCACCAAGATCCATCTATGAGTTCATCTAAGCAACAAGTCATGGGAGAGAGATTGCATCTACATACCACTTGTAGATCGCGTACGGAAGCGTTCGAGGGAACGGTGATGATGGAGTCGTACTCGCCGTGATTCAGATCACCGATGACCAAGTGCTGAACGGAGAGCACCTCCGCGTTCAACACACGTACGGTACGGGTGACGTCTCCTCCTTCTTGATCCAGCAAGGGGGAAGGAGAGGTTGTGGAAGAAGGCTCCAGCAGCAGCACGATGGTGTGATGATGGTGGAGAGGCAGTACTCCGACAGGGCTTCGCCAAGCACACAACAGAGGAGGAGAGGTGTTGGGGAGGGGAGGGGCTGCGTCTTGGCTTGGGTGTTCAGCCCTCCCCTCACCCCTCTATTTATAGGGGAAGGGGCAAGGGGGGCCGGCCCCTCTAGATGGGATCTAGAGGGGGGGGGGCGGCGGCCAGGGAGGGGGGACTTGCCCCCCAAGCAAAGGGGGCGCCCCCTCTAGGGTTCCCCCCCCCAACCCTAGGCGCATGGGCCCAAGGGGAGGGGGCGCGCCCAGCCCTCCAGGGGCTGGTTCCCTGCCCCACGCGGCCCATGTGGCCCACCAAGAGGGGTGGCCCCTCCCGGTGGACCCCCGGAACCCCTCCGGTGGCCCCGGTACAATACCGATATGCCCCCGAAACTTTCCGGTGTCCGCATGACAACTTCCCATATATAAATCTTCACCTCCGAACCATTCCAGAACTCCTCGTGACGTCCGGGATCTCATCCGGGACTCCGAACAACTTTCGGTAATCACATACAAGTCTTCCTAATAACCCTAGCGTCACCGAACCTTAAGTGTGTAGACCCTACGGGTTCGGGAGACACGCAGACATGACCGAGACGACTCTCAGGTCAATAACCAACAGTGGCATCTGGATACCCATGTTGGCTCCCACGTGCTCCTCGATGATGTCATCAGATGAACCACGATGTCGAGGATTCAAGCAACCCCGTATACTATTCCCTTTGTCAATCGATACGTTACGTGCCCGAGACTCGATCGTCGGTATCCCAATACCTCGTTCAGTCTCGTTACCGGCAAGTCACTTTACTCGTACCGTAATGCATGATCCCGTGACCAAAAACTTGGTCACTTTGAGCTCATTATGATGATGCATTACCGAGTGGGCCCAGAGATACCTCTCCGTCATACGGAGTGACAAATCCCAGTCTCGATCCGTGTCAACCCAACAGACACTTTCGGAGATACCTGTAGTGCACCTTTATAGTCACCCAGTTACGTTCTGACATTTGGTACACCCAAAGCACTCCTACGGTATCCAGGAGTTACACGATCTCATGGTCTAAGGAAGAGATACTTGACATTGGAAAAGCTCTAGCAAAACGAACTACACGATCTTGTGCTATGCTTAGGATTGGGTCTTGTCCATCACATCATTCTCCTAATGATGTGATCCCGTTGTCAATGACATCTAATGTCCATAGTCAGGAAACCATGACTATCTGTCGACTAACGAGCTAGTCAACTAGAGGCTCACTAGGGACTTGTTATGGTCTACGTATTCACACGTGTTTTACGATTTCCGGATAATACATTTATAGCATGAATAAAAGACAATTATCATGAACAAGGAAATATAATAATAACCCTTTTATTATTGCCTCTAGGGCATATTTCCAATAGTCTCCCACTTGCACTAGAGTCAATAATCTAGTTACATTGTGATGAATCGAACACCCATAGAGTTCTAGTGTTGATCATGTTTTGCTCGCGAGAGAGGTTTAGTCAACGGATCTGCGACATTCAGATCCGTATGTACATTGCAAATATCTATGTCTCCATCTTGAACATTTTCACGGATGGAGTTGAGACGATGCTTTATGTGCCTGGTCTTCTTGTGAAACCTAGGCTCCTTGGCAAGGGCAATAGCTCCAGTGTTGTCACAGAAGAGTTTGATTGGCCCCGACGCATTGGGTATGACTCCTAGGTCGGTGATGAACTCCTTCACCCAAATTGCTTCATGCGCTGCTTCCGAGGCTTCCATGTACTCCGCTTCACATGTAGATCCCGCCACGACGCTCTGCTTGCAGTTGCACCAGCTTACTGCTCCACCATTCAACATATACACGTATCCGGTTTGTGACTTAGAGTCATCCAGATCTGTGTCGAAGCTCGCGTCGACGTAACCCTTTACGACGAGCTCTTCGTCACCTCCAGAAACGAGAAACATGTCCTTTGTCCTTTTCAGGTACTTCAGGATATTCTTGACCACTGTCCAGTGTTCCTTGCCGGGATTACTTTGGTACCTTCCTACCAAACTTACGGCAAGGTTTACATCAGGTCTGGTACACAGCATGGCATACATAATAGATCCTATGGCTGAAGCATAGGGGATGACACTCATCTCTTCTTTATCTTTTGCCGTGGTCGGGCATTGAGCCGAGCTCAATTTCACACCTTGCAATACAGGCAAGAACCCCTTCTTGGACTGATCCATTTTGAACTTCTTCAAAATCTTATCAAGGTATGTGCTTTGTGAAAGACCTATGAGGCGTCTCGATCTATTTCTATAGATCTTGATGCCTAATATATATGCAGCTTCTCCAAGGTCCTTCATTGAAAAACACTTATTCAAGTAGGCCTTAATGCTGTCCAAGAATTCTATGTCATTTCCCATCAAAAGTATGTCATCTACATATAATATGAGAAATGCTACAGAGCTCCCACTCACTTTCTTGTAAACACAGGCTTCTCCGTAAGTCTGCATAAACCCAAACGCTTTGATCATCTCATCAAAGCGAATGTTCCAACTCCGAGATGCTTGCACCAGCCCATAAATGGATCGCTGGAGCTTGCATACTTTGTTAGCGTTCTTAGGATCGACAAAACCTTCCAGCTGCATCATATACAGCTCTTCCTTAAGATAACCGTTAAGGAATGCCGTTTTGACGTCCATCTGCCATATCTCATAATCATAGTATGCGACAATTGCTAACATGATTCGGACGGACTTAAGCTTCGCTACGGGAGAGAAAGTCTCATCGTAGTCAATCCCTTGAACTTGCCGATAACCCTTAGCGACTAGTCGAGCTTTATAGATGGTAATATTACCATCCGCGTCCGTCTTCTTCTTAAAGATCCATTTGTTTTCTATCGCTCGCCGATCATCGGGCAAGTCAGTCAAAGTCCATACTTTGTTTTCATACATGGATTCTATCTCGGATTTCATGGCTTTTAGCCATTTGTTGGAATCTGGGCCCTCCATTGCTTCTTCATAGTTCAAAGGTTCACCGTTGTCTAACAACATGATTTCCAGGACAGGGTTGCCGTACCACTCTGGTGCGGAACGTGTCCTTGTGGACCTTCGAAGTTCAGTAGCAACTTGATCTGAAGTACCTTGATCATCATCATTATTTTCCTCTTCAGTTGGTGTAGGCATCACATGAACATTTTCCTGAGCTGCACTACTATCCCGTTCAAGAGGTAGTACTTCATCGAGTTCTACTTTCCTCCCACTTACTTCTTTCGAGAGGAACTCCTTTTCCAGAAAGGATCCGTTCTTGGCAACAAAGATCATGCCCTCGGATCTTAAGTAGAAGGTATACCCAATGGTTTCCTTAGGGTATCCTATGAAGACGCATTTTTCCGACTTGGGTTCGAGCTTTTCAGGTTGAAGTTTCTTGACATAAGCATCGCATGCCCAAACGTTTAGAAACGACAGCTTAGGTTTCTTCCCAAACCATAATTCATACGGTGTCGTCTCAACGGATTTAGACGGTGCCCTATTTAAAGTGAATGTAGCTGTCTCTAGAGCGTATCCCCAAAATGATAGCGGTAAATCGGTAAGAGACATCATAGACCGCACCATATCCAATAGAGTGCGATTACGATGTTCAGACACACCGTTACGCTGAGGTGTTCCAGGCGGCGTGAGTTGTGAAACGATTCCACATTTCCTTAAGTGTGTACCAAATTCGTGACTTAAGTATTCTCCTCCACGATCTGATCGTAGGAATTTTATCTTTCGGTCACGTTGATTCTCTACCTCATTCTGAAATTCCTTGAACTTTTCAAAGGTCTCAGACTTGTGTTTCATTAAGTAGACATACCCATATCTACTCAAGTCATCAGTGAGAGTGAGAACATAACGATATCCTCCGCGAGCCTCAACGCTCATTGGACCGCACACATCGGTATGTATGATTTCCAACAAGTTGGTTGCTCGCTCCATTGTTCCGGAGAAAGGAGTCTTGGTCATCTTGCCCATGAGGCATGGTTCGCATGTGTCAAATGATTCATAATCGAGAGACTCCAAAAGTCCATCAGCATGGAGCTTCTTCATGCGCTTGACACCAATGTGACCAAGGCGGCAGTGCCACAAGTATGTGGGACTATCGTTATCAACTTTACATCTTTTGGTGTTCACGCTATGAATATGTGTAACATTACGCTCGAGATTCATTAAGAATAAACCATTGACCGTAGGGGCATGACCATAAAACATATCTCTCATATAAATAGAACAACCATTATTCTCGGATTTAAATGAGTAGCCATCTCATATCAAACGAGATCCAGATACAATGTTCATGCTCAAACTTGGCACCAAATAACAATTATTAAGGTTTATAACTAATCCCATAGGTAAATGCAGAGGTAGCGTGCCAACGGCGATCACATCGACCTTGGAACCATTCCCGACGCGCATCGTCACCTCGTCCTTCGCCAGTCTCCGCTTATTCCGCAGCTCCTGCTGTGAGTTACAAATATGAGCAACGACACCGGTATCAAATACCCAGGAGTTACTACGAGTACTGGTAAGGTACACATCAATTACATGTATATCAAATATACCTTTAGTGTTGCCGGCCTTCTTATCCGCTAAGTATTTGGGGCAGTTCCGCTTCCAGTGACCATTCCCCTTGCAATAAAAGCACTCAGTCTCAGGCTTGGGTCCATTCCTTGACTTCTTCCCGGTAACTGGCTTACCGGGCGCGGCAACCTCCTTGCCGTCCTTCTTGAAGTTCTTCTTGCCCTTGCCTTTCTTGAACTTAGTGGTCTTATTGACCATCAACACTTGATGTTCTTTCTTGATCTCAACCTCTGCTAACTTCAGCATTGAAAATACTTCAGGAATGGTCTTCACCATCCCCTGCATATTGTAGTTCATCACAAAGCTCTTGTAGCTTGGTGGGAGCGACTGAAGGATTCTGTCAATGACCGCCTCATCCGGGAGGTTAATGTCCAGCTGGGACAGGCGGTTGTGCAACCCAGACATTTTGAGTATATGCTCACTGACAGAACTATTTTCCTCCATCTTACAACTATAGAACTTGTCGGAGACTTCATATCTCTCGACCCGGGCATGAGCTTGGAAAACTAGTTTCAACTCCTCGAACATCTCATATGCTCCATGTTGCTCAAAATGCTTTTGGAGCCCCGGTTCTAAGCTGTAAAGCATGCCGCACTGAACGAGGGAGTAATCATCAGCACGAGACTGCCAAGCATTCATAATGTCTTGGTTCTCTGGGACGGGAGCATCACCTAGCGGTCCTTGTAGGACATATTGTTTCCTGGCAGCTATGAGGATGATCCTCAGGTTCTGGACCCAGTCCGTATAGTTGTTGCCATCATCTTTCAGCTTGGTTTTCTCTAGGAACGCGTTGAAGTTCATGTTGACATGAGCGTTGGCCATTTGATCTACAAGACATATTTTGCAAAGGTTTTAGACTAAGTTCATGATAATTAAGTTCATCTAATCAAATTATTTTAATGAACTCCCACTTAGATTAGACATCCCTCTAGTCATCTAAGTGTTACACGATCCGAGTCGACTAGGCCGTGTCCGATCATCACGTGAGACGGACTAGTCATCGTTGGTGAACATTCTCATGTTGATCGTATCTTCCATACAACTCGTGTTCGACCTTTCGGTCTCCGTGTTCCGAGGCCATGTCTGTACATGCTAGGCTCGTCAAGTTAACCCTAAGTGTTCTGCATGTGTAAATCTGTCTTACACCCGTTGTATGTGAACGTAAGGATCTATCACACCTGATCATCACGTGGTGCTTCGAAATGACGAACTTTAGCAACGGTGCACAGTTAGGGGAGCAGTTCTTGAAATTGTTGTAAGGGATCATCTTATTTACTACCGTCGTTCTAAGTAAAAAAGATGCATAAACATAATAAACATCACATGCAATTATATCGAGTAGTGACATGATATGGCCAATATCATATAGCTCCTTTGATCGTCATCTTCGGGGCTCCATGATCATCTTGTCACCGGCATGACACCATGATCTCCATCATCATGATCTCCATCATCGTGTCTTCATGAAGTTGTCACGCCAACGACTACTTCTACTTCTATGGCTAACGCGTTTAGCAATAAAGTAAAGTAATTTACATGGCGTTCTTCAATGACACGCAGGTCATACAAAAATAAAGACAACTCCTATGGCTCCTGCCGGTTGTCATACTCATCGACATGCAAGTCGTGATTCCTATTACAAGAACATGATCTCATACATCAATATATCATTCATCATTCATCACAACTTCTGGCCATATCACATCACATGACAATTGCTGCAAAAACAAGTTAGACGTTCTCTAATTGTTGTTGCATCTTTTACATGGCTGCAATTGGGTTCTAGCAAGAACGTTTTCTTACCTACGAATAACCACAACGTGATTTTGTCAACTTCTATTTACCCTTCATAAGGACCCTTTTCATCGAATCCGCTCCAACTAAAGTGGGAGAGACAGACACCCGCCAGCCACCTTATGCAACTAGTGCATGTTAGTCGGTGGATACGGTCTCACGTAAGCGTACGTGTAAGGTTGGTCCGGGCCGCTTCATCCCACAATACCGCTGAAGCAAGATAATACTAGGAGAGGCAAGCAAGTTGACAAGAGCCACGCCCACAACAAAATTGTGTTCTACTCGTGCAATAGAGAACTACGCATAGACCTAGCTCATGATGCCACTGTTGGGGAACGTTGCAGAAAATTAAAAAATTTCCTACGGTTTCACCAAGATCCATCTATGAGTTCATCTAAGCAACGAGTCATGGGAGAGAGATTGCATCTACATACCACTTGTAGATCGCGTACGGAAGCGTTCGAGGGAACGGTGATGATGGAGTCGTACTCGCCGTGATTCAGATCACCAATGACAAAGTGCCGAACGGACAGCACCTCCGCGTTCAACACACGTACGGTGCGGGCGACGTATCCTCCTTCTTGATGCAGCAAGGGGGAAGGAGAGGTTGAGGAAGAAGGCTCCAGCAGCAGCACGACGGCGTGATGATGGTGGAGAGGCAGTACTCCGACAGGGCTTCGCCAAGCACACAACGAAGGAGGAGAGGTGTTGGGGAGGGGAGGGGTTGCGCCTTGGCTTGGGTGTTCAGCCCTCCCCTCAACCCTCTATTTATAGGGGAAGGGGCAAGGGGGGCCGGCCCCTCTAGATAGGATCTAGAGGGGGGGCGGCGGCCAGGGAGGGGGGACTTGCCCCCCAAGCAAAGGGGGCGCCCCCTCTAGGGTTCCTCCCCCAACCCTAGGCACATGGGCCCAAGGGGGCGCCCAGCCCTCCAGGGGCTGGTTCCCTGCCCCACGCGGCGCATGTGGCCCACCAAGAGGGGTGGCCCCTCCCGGTGGACCCCCGGAACCCCTCCGGTGGCCCCGGTACAATACCGATATGCCCCCGAAACTTTCCGGTGTCCGCATGACAACTTCCCATATATAAATCTTCACCTCCGGACCATTCCGGAACTCCTCGTGACGTCAGGGATCTCATCCGGGACTCCGAACAACTTTCGGTAATCACATACAAGTCTTCCTAATAACCCTAGCGTCACCGAACCTTAAGTGTGTAGACCCTACGGGTTCGGGAGACACGCAGACATGATCGACACGACTCTCAGGTCAATAACCAACAGCGGGATCTGGATACCCATGTTGGCTCCCACATGCTCCTCGATCATGTCATCGGATGAACCACGATGTCGAGGATTCAAGCAACCCCGTATACTATTCCCTTTGTCAATCGGTACGTTACATGCCCGAGACTCGATCGTCGGTATCCCAATACCTCGTTCAGTCTCGTTACCGGCAAGTCACTTTACTCGTACCGTAATGCATGATCCCGTGACCAAACACTTGGTCACTTTGAGCTCATTATGATGATGCATTACCGAGTGGGCCCAGAGATACCTCTCCGTCATACGGAGTGACAAATCCCAGTCTCGATCCGTGTCAACCCAACAGACACTTTCGGAGATACCTGTAGTGCACCTTTATAGTCACCCAGTTACGTTGTGACGTTTGGTACACCCAAAGCACTCCTACGGTATCCGGGAGTTACACGATCTCATGGTCTAAGGAAGAGATACTTGACATTGGAAAAGCTCTAGCAAAACGAACTACACGATATTGTGCTATGATTAGGATTGGGTCTTGTCCATCACATCATTCTCCTAATGATGTGATCCCGTTGTCAATGACATCTAATGTCCATAGTTGGAAACCATGACTATCTGTCGACTAACGAGCTAGTCAACTAGAGGCTCACTAGGGACTTGTTATGGTCTATGTATTCACACGTGTATTACGATTTCCGGATAATACAGTTATAGCATGAATAAAAGACAATTATCATGAACAAGGAAATATAATAATAACCCTTTTATTATATTGTAGACTTGATTTGAATAAGTTGACACCGACTGACATATCTTTGCAAATGGCTGATAAATCAACCGCTATACCTGTCGGCATTTGTGAGGATGTGCCTGTTGTGGTTGCAAATGTTACTATTTCAATGGACTTTGTTATTCTTGATATTCCTAAGGATTATAGTATGTCAATTATCCTTGGTAGACCCTTTTTGCATACTGCAGGGGCTGTCATTGATTGCAACAAAGGCAATGTCACTTTTCATGTTAATGGTAATGAGCATATGGTACACTTTCCGAGGAAACAACTTCAAGTCCACAACATAAATTCTATTGGAAAAATTCCATCGATTATTATTGGAGGTTTTGAATTTCCACTTCCTACTGTCAAGAAGAACTATGATACTCTTATTGTTGGGGACGTGCATATCCCCGTTGAGGTAACCTAGTGTTATTCGAAATTTCTCCAGTTCCATGTTATTCGGAATGAGTTTGTTAACAAGACTTGATCAACCTTGTTAGTGGATTCCTTTTGATGAGCATGACATGGATGAAGTTAGAAAGCACAACCTTCTATACCGTCCTATTACTTTCTATTATTTAGATTAAATAAAGAAAAACAATATTTTTTGTCTGTTTTCTGAATTATCCGTGCAATGAAAAAATACCCCGAAAATAAAAGTTCTCCAAAATCCCTGAAAATGAAATATGATTTTTTTTCTAGAATATTTTAGAATACCTGGCACTGAGAACACATCAGCGGGGGCAAGCACCTTGCCATGACGGTCCAGGGCACGCCCACCCCCCTGGGGCGCGCCCCCTGCCTCGAGGGCCCTTGGTGGATCCCCTCCACTAATTCCTGCACCTACACACTCCTTCTTCCTCCCCAAAAAATCACCAACCAGCTCAAGCACGAGTTGTAGCTCATCTTGCTGCCGTTTTCGATCTCCTCGCTCAAAGCTCCACTCACAAAACTGCTTTGGGGGATTGATCTTCGGTATGTGACTCCTCCAATGGTCCAATTAGTTTTTGTTCTAGTTCTTTATTCATTGCCAATTATAATGCATGATATAGTATCTAGGCACTTGTGGGAGTAGTGGCTATCAATTTTGTTGAGTTTGGTTCACTTTTATCATAAGTTGCTAAAAATTTCAGAAATTTTCAGAAAATGATGAAGAGATTTTTGAGGGGCTCTTCTAGCTGAAGATCGAAGGATAAGCAAAGTGAAGAGGATAAAAGGCCCAAATATAATCTCCCTCGGACCGCGGATGTTCGGCCGTGTGAATGTCCTTGTGATGAGTTCTTGACAGCAGCCGTGATTCATGATGATTTTTATTATTTGGCCTATAATGCGGGCCTCACCGACTTCCTCCGCGACCAGCGCAAACATTATCTCCTACTCACTAATATCTTTGTGCAAAATTTTCATTTCCATACTAGGAGGTCACCAACTTCGATAAATTTTTATTTATATGATGGTTTAACGAGATGTCACTATTTGATTTATGCCAGGTCTATAAGATACCCTTTACGTGCAGCATAGAGGAACCACATCGTAATGATGTGGAAGGATTTATTGATATGATTGTTGTAGGGGAAACTAGGAAAGTTTCCGATGCAAGAATCACTAGCATACACTTTCCTGTTCTGCGTTACTTTGCAATATTTGCTAGTACGTAGATGTTTAATTGGTCGCAGAAACTATGGAAACCTTAGTGCCCCTGATATTGTTATTTTGTGCCATGCCTTGTTTCGTGATAACACCTTTAGTCTGGGCTCTATTATTGCAAAGCAGTTAAATCTGAACTGCACGAAGGGTCCCATCTTGGGAGGTATCTTCGCCTCGCGCCTCGCTGCACAATTTAACATACCTATTAGGCATTATGAGAAAGAAGAAAAGTTGTTGCCTCCTGTTTTTCTAGACCATAAGAATATGGTAGCACATGATTTTATTGTTAAGAATAAGGAAAAGAAGCTTAACTATAGACTGATATTTGATAAAAATTATTTTGAGACTATTACTTTGTCTGGTCCTTCTTTGTTTAACTTATTTTCAGGCAAGTATCTTGTCCTGCCGGAGGCCATTCATGCCTACCGGGGCCTAGCACCAGCCCCAGAGCTAGAGCCGGATCCACAACTTGATCCTCCACGTCAGTCTGTTTATCAGTGGGATCCGGAGGAGATTGCCTACCAGTGGTGCCCCGAGGCTCCATCTCAGTAAGACCCCGGCTACAACTTTGATCCATGGGCATAGACAAACTTAGGCCAAAAGCCTAAGCTTGGGGGTGTATGTATTTCTCACCGACATTACATTCATGTTCACACACCTATTCTAGTTGTCGGTGTTCATACTTTATCATTGTAATATCCATGCTAGTTTATTTTCTTTTCTAGTCTTCTTCCTGTGTGTTTGAAAAACCTTAAGAAAAACCCAAAAAATTACTTGTAGCTTTTATCTAGTTTACTTTCCATGCTTGTAGTAGTAATTAAAAGAAAACCCAAAAAGATTTCTTGTTCTTCTTTTGCTTGTTGGGAGCTTTCCCGTGTAAATAGTTATATTTCTTTTTCTTTAAATTGGGGGTCAATAAGAGAAGACCATAATGAAAATCTTGAGTGGATCTTATATGCGTTATTGTTGATCTAACAAAGGGCCCATATTACCTTGTCTTCTCCTTTGTACTAAAATGCTCGCAAATTCCAGCTTAGTCCAATGCACGCGCACTATTATTATTATCCATACCGTTCGGTTGTGCAAGTGAAAGGCAATAATGACTATATATGATGGATTGATTGAGATGAGAGAAGCTGGTATGAACTCGACCTCTCTTGTTTTTGTAAATAGGATTAGTTCATCGTTCCTGATTCAGCCTATTATGAATAAAAATGTTTGCAATGACAATTAGAGATTATAGTTGCTTATGCCATGCTTAATTAGCTAGGAGTTTATAATGGTTTACCTTGCGTGCCAACATGCTATTAAAATGGTTGTGATGTGGTATGATAGGGTGGTATCCTCCTTCGAACGATTCGAGTGGCTTGACTTGGCACACGTTCACACATGTAGTTGAAACAAAATCAACATAGCCTTTACGATATTTATGTTCATGGTGGATTATATCCTACTCATGCTTGCACTCAGTGTTGATTAATTTTAATGCATATTCACGACTGTTGTCGCTCTCTAGTTGGTCGCTTCCCAGTATTTTTCTAGCCTTCACTTGTACTAAGAGGGAATTCTGCTTGTGCATCCACTTCCATAAACCCCAAAGTTATTCCATATGAGTCCACCATACCTTCCTATATGCGGTATCTACCTACCGTTCCAAGTAAATTTGTATGTGCCAAACTCTAAACCTTCAATACAATTCTGTTTTGTATGCTTGAATAGCTCATGTATCAACTAGGGCCGTATGTATCTTCCATGCTAGGTGGGTTATTCTCAAGAGGAGTGGACTCCGCTCCTCACTCACGAGAAAATGGCTGGTCACTGGGATGCCTAGTCCCATGCTCTAAGCAAATCAAATCAGAATAATTGCAAACAAAACTCCCCCACGACTGTTGCTAGTTGGAGCCACCCATTGTTTCGAGCCAGCCTTGGATTGATGCTTGTTGGTGGTGGGGGAGTATAAACTTTACCATTCTGTTTGGGAACCGCCTATAATCTGTGTAGCATGGAAGATATCGAGATCTCTCGGTTGTTCTGTTGACTATGAAAGTATGCCACTCGAAATATTATTTATCTCTATTTCAAAATCGAGCTCTGGCACCTCTACAAATCCCTGCTTCCCTCTGTGAAGGGCCTATCTATTTATTTTATGTTGAGTCATCACCCTCTTATTAAAAAGCACCAGTTGGAGAGCACCGCTGTCATTTGCATGCATTACTATTAATTTATATTAGGTATGACTATGATTGGATCTCTTTTACCATGAATTACAATGTTTAGTCAGTCCTTGATCTTCAGAGGTGCTCTGCATTTATGTTTTGCGGTCTCAGAAAGGGCTAACGAGATACCATCTTGTTATATCATATTATGATTGTTTTGAGAAAGTGTTGTCATCTGAGGTTTATTATTATTGCTCGCTAGTTGATTATGCCATTTATATGAGTAAACATGAGACCTAAGCGTTATTGTAAATATGGTTAGTTCATAAATTTTGCTGAAAACTTGAATGTTGGCTTTACATATTTACAATAACAAGAGCAAACAGAGTTTGTAAAAGTTTTTGTTTATCACCTTCAGTTTGTCAACTGAATTGCTTGAGGACAGGCAAAAGTGTAAGCTTGGGGGAGTTGATACGTCTCCGTCGTATCTACTTTTCCAAACACTTTCCCTTGTTTTGGACTCTAACTTGCATGATTTGAATGGAACTAACCTGGACTGACGCTGTTTTCAGCAGAATTGCCATGGTGTTATTTTGTGTAGAAATAAAATTTCTCAGAATGACCTGCAATTCCACGGAGATTATTTTTGTAATTAATAAAAAATACTGGCGAAAGAATCAAGGCCAGGGGGCCCTCACCCTTCCCACGAGGGTGGGGGCGCGCCTACCCGACTAGGCACGCCCCTGCCTTGTGGGCCCCCTGGTGCTCCACCGACCTCAACTCCAACTCTATATATTCACGTTCGGGGAGAAAAAAAAATCAAGGACAAGGATTCATCAAGCCGCCATCATCAACTCCAACTCTATATATTCACTCCGCCGCCAAGCCCTAATCTCTCTTGGGAGGGCTGATCTGGGGTCCGTTCGGGGCTTCGGAGAGGGGAATCCGTCGCCATCATCATCAACAACCTTCCTCCATCACCAATTTCATGATGCTCACCGCCGTGCTTGAGTAATTCCATCGTAAGCTTGCTAGACTGCGATGGTTGGATGAGATTTACCATGTAATCGAGTAAGTTTTGTTAGGGTTTGATCCCTAGTATCCACTAGATTCTGAAATTGATGTTGCTATGACTTTGCTATGCTTAATGCTCGTCACTAGGGCCCGAGTGCCATAATTTCAACTATTCAGGGGGTGGAAGAATGAGCTGAAAACATCATTTGTCAACCAAGATAAGACACCAGAATTCACCGGCCGATATGAGAAGATCAGAGATCACTGGCCCGCATTTGTGGCCCACAAGACATCGGACAAGAGTAAGAAGATGTCATCGACAAACAAGAAAAATACTGCAAAGAAGAAGCTTCACCATCGCACGGGGTCAGGTGGCCACCTCAAAGCCCTGCCGTTGTGGGCCAAGGCTGAGAGTGACCTGGTTGATAAAGGGGTCGAACCAGAGACATTGAACTGGCCAGACCGTTGCCGTACTTGGTTCTTCGGGGTTGGCGGAACCTTGGACCCTGTATCAGGGAAGTGCGTTTGGACGAACGAGCAACTGTGAATACCCGTCAAGAAGCTTTAGCAGTATATCGATGCAGCGCAGCAAGGGACATTCATTCCAGACAGAGAGAATGATGGGCTCACAATGGCCCTCGGGAATCCTGAGCAGCCTGGACGGACACGAGGCATGCCAGTCTCCGTTCCGTGGAAGGATGGGTTTCCGGATGCTGGCAATCACAAATGCCAGGAGAGGAGGAAGAAAGTGGAGTAGACCCAACTGCAAGCGCTGAACGCAAGGGTACAAGCGATAGAGGAACGAGAAGTAGTTTGCAGCAAGCGACCTGCCGAAGCTACCCCCAAAGCTACCCCGCAATCTCAGTGGAGAAGCAGCGTGGCTTCCACCGAGCTGCTTCAGCTGGAGCCTGTCTTCACGGCTGCTGCTAGCTACCCCGTGGATGCTATCACGGAGTCTCAACATTGCCACCTCATGACGCAATGGCTGTCAGCTCTATCTTTTTTAGTGTATTTATACGCCTCTATACAAATTTTGGTACAATACCAATTATGAGGTTTATATCATTATGTCCAAATAGTGGTGGATTAGGTTCAAGTGGAGGCAATATGTGGTGCATGTCAAAAGTATACTACTAATCCAAACTTGATCTAGTTTGGACTAGTAGTACTTTCGATGTGCACCACATGTTGCCTCCACTTGAAACTAATCCGCCAGCACAAGGTATTTAATCATCATCATAGTCATTACCACCAACAGTATTTATTTAATCACCATAGTCATAGTGTAGAACATCATCATCTTCAAACTCATTCTAATCACCACCAGCACTAGCTAATAATAATCATCATAGTCATTACCACCAACACTAGCTATTTAATCATCATAGTCATACTGTAGCACATCATCATCTTCAAACTTATTTCTAGCTAGCTAATCACTCCTGGTGCTCTCTTTCAGGTAAAATAACATAAAACATGTGTATCTCTCCTCCTTCATCAAGTTGGAGCATGCAGATGAACCTGTCTCCTAATCATGGGCTGCGCTTCTGATTGCCGCCCCCTAGTACTTCTCTGCACTCCTCCATCAAAAATTTGGTCCAGTCTTTCACTATTAAGCATCCCTCGCTATTAGAAATCCTGAATGCACTGAAGTGCATTGTAGGATATCTTGGCCGTAAGCTAACAATACTCATGGTACCTTTAGTCTCGATCCCATGAGGCACAACATTCATCGGGAGTCCCTGTTGAAGAACATCGTATAGTAACATACTTAGCAGTGAAGTTTAGCTTAAAATATAATGTATGCGAAAGATGCACTGAGGACAAATAGTAAATATCTTACCATCTTTCCTAAATAGATGTGACCGTAGTTCATTACAAACACTATTGGTTGCACGTTTTCAGTACTAACATTTCTAAGTGCAGGAAGAAAATTTGTCTTAACAGTATCAAGATCCTCAAGTCATGAAACATAATGACTTAGCTCCTCGCAGTTTAGTTCAGCCCTGGGACAGTAGTAGGTCCTGTCTACCAAGCACTGGACATGTTTGCTTGAATGGAAAAAGCTGACAATAGAAATTAGTTGTCAACTATTTTTGAATAAACAATATCAAAGACATAAATATGGTCGAGAAACTCACATAATGGTATAACTGGTGGCGTCTGCACATTCACCCAGATGTCGGCATTACCTTCAATATCATCTTCCGGACGAATATCAAAGGTGATAACCATATCAAGCTCAAATGCATAAGTCTTGCATAGTGCTCGCCAAGTTTTGCATCCAAAATAGGCGTAGTCGTCTGCGTTGTATAATTTTGCGTCGAAAATATAACCATGCTCGGTCTTCAAGTAAACTTTCTTTACCTCCATAGTACGACTGAAACCTATCTTATCGAAGACAAAAACTCTTGCATGGCAGGGGATACGCTAGTAGAATAGTAAAAAAATTAAATTATAAGTTGAAGCAAATGAAGCAGATGTCATGCTCAATTATGAAAAAAGACTTGTCGTTGTCACTTACTGTATCCACCTCGAAGTTCACGTCCAGCTTGATGCTGAAGCGCCTATCATCATCTAGTAAGATTCCGTCACACAGGCCGCACTCGTCTTTGCAGTATTTGCAAATATCGAAATCCTTTTCGTTGTCAGGCATTTCCTATGTTCATAGTTGAAACATTAATTGAAAATCGATCGAAGACAACTACCAGGATACTCAAAATATCTTATAGGAATCATATTGACATGAGCATTCAATAAGCAAAACGAAATCATAAAATAAATAAGTATTCAAATTAGCATGCATTCAATAAGCAAAAGTAAATCATCTCACTCGATATGTCCTAGTTTGTAGCACAAGTCATGCCGAAATTCAAGGAAAATTTTGGCATGACTTTTACTAAAAAGTGGACAAATCGAGAACCTGAAATTAGCTGAAACGGAAATGAATCAACATTCCGGCAAAACATAGGCCACTCGACTTCATTCCCTGGAAACAACAAAGCCACTTGGGCACAATCGAACCACTTCAATAATGGAATATGCAAATGAACATCAATGACATATATCATATAACAACAATCTTGTTTTTTGTTTACATAGCAACAATTACACTACTAGGGAAAAGCCTAGCAGCAGAGCGGGTTTTGGGCCTATTAGCAGCGCGGAGGCCAACGCTACTAATAAGGCGCTATAGCTAACGTATAGCAGTAGCGCGGGTGCCACCCGCGCTACTACTACGTCCTTTAGTAGTAGCATGGGTAAAAACCCGCGCTACTACTACCAGCGCGGGTTTTTTTTGAATTTTTTCGAAAAAATATTTCGATTTTTTCCCCTAATTTTCAAATTTCTGAATTATTTTAACCTCAAATCTCTGATCACCCCTCATCGCTACTCAATTTAATCTCTAATCACCCCTCATCATTCCAAATCTTCTAACTTCCCGGACGGTCACCCATCCTCTCACTACTCCAGCTTGAGCACGCTGAACTTCCGGGTTCTATTCTCCCTCGTTTCCAAGTCTGCACTTGTTGTTTTCCTGACAATAGTAAGATGTCAATCCTATTAACCTCAGAAATTTAGCTTGAGCATGAAGTCACACATTTCACTATTTGAGTTTGAAACTATTGTTCTAAAAAATTAGTAACACTAATATTTCTTGAATAATTAGTTTGACCACAGTTTGACCACAGTTTGACCACAGTTTGGCCATAGTTTGACCAGATTTGACCAAAATTCAAAAAACTAAAATAATTATTTAGTAACACTAATATTCTAGAATAATTAGTTTGACCATTGTTTGACCATAGTTTGACCACACAGTTTGAAATTTTTTCTATTTTTTCCACCCTAGATCTTAAAAGCCCCGTAACTTTTTTTCTGTTAGGTTTTTGAGGATTTTGAAAATGTTTAACGGGGTTCCCCTAATTAAATTTGGCTGTAACTTTTCGAGTAGATGATTTTTCATATAAAAAACTTTTTCATCCGAGTTAGTATGCAAAAGTTATGCCCATTTTTACAAATTCTCGAGAGATTTTGCAAATAAAGTCGAAATTCAAATTTTCAAATTTTCCCAACAACTATACCACATATCACATGGGAAACTTATTTTCTTTTATTTTTTGACATTTTCATCATTTTATTTTATTTTTTTAAAACTGAAAAGGCGATCCACGAGGGCGGGGGGGGGGGGGGGTAGAGTTTCAAATTGGGACCTTTAGTAGTAGTGCGGTTTTTACCCGCTCGCTACTACTATGGCACCACTTAGTAGTAGCGAGGGCTAAAAACCAACGCTACTGCTATCAAACTTAGTAATAGCGAGGTTTTAGAAACCCGCGCTACTACTATGGCATGTACCGGGGGGCACGGTAGAGACCGCTTACGAGTAGCGAGGGTTAAAAACCCGCGCTACTGCTATCAACTTAGTAGTAGCGAGGTTTAAAAACCTGCGCTACTGGTAAGTAGAAGTAGCGAGGGTTTTTAACCCTCGCTACTAGTAACTTTCTGTGTATAGGCTTTTCCCTAGTAGTGTTAGTTTAACAAAGTTTTTGAAAGAAAAACAATTCTATTTTTTGTTTTTTCATAAAAATTTGCCCTAGCTAATTTCCTAAAATCATTTTTCCTAAATGCTAAAAAATGCCTACTGCCCTAAACAAATGCCTATTGCCCTAAAAATGCCTAATGCTCTAAACAAATGCCTACTGCCCTAAAAATGCCCACTGCCCTAAAAAATGCCTAATGCTAAAGAGCCTTACGGTGACAGCGGCGAGGGAGGGGCAGGTGGCGTCGAGGACGGGGTCGGGGCTCGGGCGCGCGGCGGAGCGCGGTGTCGATTTCGGGGTCGGGGGCGGAGTCGAGGTCGGGGTCGGGGGCGGCGTCGAGGGTGTGCGGCGGGCGGCAGCGGTGGTGAGGTTGAGGGCAGCGGCGGGCGGCAGCGGTGAGATCGAGAGCGGCAGGGCGACGACGGCAGCGATGGAGCAGTTGGGGGAGAGGGGAGTGGAGGGGAAGGACTTTGGGAAATTTTGAGCCCGCACGGCGGGGGTTAAGTCAAACTAGCAGCAGCGCGTTTGGCCCGAACTTGCTATAGCTAAGTTAGCTATAGCGATTCAAGTGAAACACGCTACCGCTACTCCTTTCTATTTTATAATATCAGTAGCGTTTTGCCCTGAAAAAACGCTACTGCCAAGTCAAAGCATGTAAAAACTTCAAATATATACATTGGTCATCATTGATCTTTTTGTGTAGAATCTAAATAGTCAACATGAATCCTCACAGTACCTGTATATGCACTGGTGAAGATTCATATTGCAGCCACAAATCCTACACATATAGTTCAGTGAATTCCAAGTGCTCGAGATAGTTTGAGAAGTAACATATTTAAGGTGGTAAACACCTTGTTCGTTTAGCAGTATGGGACTAAACATAATTAGGTGTAATACTTAGCATTAGCATGTTCTGGAGAAAAAAACGTTGCTACTAAACACTTTAGCAGTAGCGCGTCCACGGAGGGGCGCTACTACTATATCTAGCCTGGGGCCAACGTCGTGGCAATTATAGTAGTAGCACTTGTTTCACGTAGACCGCTACTGCTACCGTGCTATTAGTAGCGCCTTTTTCTAAAGCTCGCTACTACTACATAGCAGTAGTGTTTGTTTTTAAACCCCACTGCTGCTAAGATTCTGTGTATAAGGTTTTCCCTAGTAGTGTCGGCTAGGTTATGCTCAAAGACTCCATGCCTATGGCGGAAGGAGCTCATCAACCTTCCGAACTGGACGCCTCCACCTCCTCCTCCTCCTCCTCCAGCGATTCATGCCCTCCGCGTCCTCCTCCGCCTCCTCCTCCAGCGAGTGATCAAGGCACTCAGCCTCCTTCTCCGACGTGTGGCGGCACTCCACCTCCTTCTCCGCCTGCGCCGGCGCGCCCGAGCAACCAGCCTCCTCCTTCTCCGCCTCGTCGGCAAGGGCGGAAGAGACCCGTCGCCGCTCTGGCGCGTCGTAGTTCTTCTCCTCCGCCTCGTAAGCAAGGAAGAAGATAGCCGCACCCGCTACGTCTGCTCTGCCGGCGTCTAGCAGTACAGCCAGAGGCGGGAGGCAATACAGATTCTGTCCATCTCTCAAGCCTCTAGAGAAGTTACCATACGAGAGGAGCATGGAGGAAAACGTGAAGATCGTGGAAGCCGAAGTAAGGGACTTCTTTGAAGGGGGTGAAAGCAAAGAAACATCCACCTCCGGAGGAGATGATAGATCCCGTGAAAGCGAAGCGTACTGTGGATGCCCTGAAGAAACCACCAAAGTCTCCACCGAAAGGCAATTATCAGTGCATTATTGAAAGGTCATATATCTGAGCGGAGCGGTCGGGAAGTACCGTCAGTGATCAAAGGTTAGTAGAACGACGAGCTAGGAAAAAAATTGCCCAGCTCGGCGAACAAGCGAACCAATCGTGCCCCGCGCTCAAGGTGTCTAGGATTTCATCGCTAATCATCGTGTGATTTTTCCCAATACCAATCTTGGAGATTACCTGCCCGACGATGTACATTATGATTTCTTGGAGGTGGACGAACACAAATACCATTATGGGAAGCCTCTCATCAAAGATGAAAGATCTCTAACAACGATGATGCGAAGTTTCCATGATTGGTACATGAAACCCCGCAGAGAGTCTGGGGGGAAGAATACTTTGACGCTGAGAGTTAAAGAGGAGCATGACCTCATTGGAATTGATCTGTTGAATGTTCCATTTGAGGAGTTCTTCAAGTTTTTCAATCAAAAGCCCTCGATAAATTAACGGTCACTTGGCTACTGTCTGTAAGTACAACTTCTGTCATTAAGTCTGTATATATAGGTCAACTCTTTCCTTGCATGTATATATAATTATCCTCACTATATTATGCAGATTGAAGATCGCCGAATTGAAGAAAGGAGAAATTAGTGATATTGGGTTCATTAACAAAAATCTCATAGATGCATATATGGTGAAATTTAATGCCAAAGATACCGAGGCCAACTTTCTACGATCGTTGGTATTAAATCAAAACAAAGCTATAATGCTCTTTCCTTACAACTTCAAGTGAGTGTTACTGTCTTGTGCATATTCAGTTTCTCTTATTAGTCGAGGTTATAGTAATGTAACTGATGAGTTATGCATGCGTGCACAGGTTCCACTATATTCTCCTAGAGATTAAGCTTGAGCAGGGACTAGTAACCGTCTTAGACTCGAGACAAAAATATCCGAGGAGTATGCGTACATGACTGAAATGCTCGAGAAATAAGTTAAATCGATCATTATCGCACCATATCGGCAACTTTGTTCATTTCCTGATATCAAGTAATTGTTTTCTTTGTCTGGCAGGGTTTGGAAAAAATTCACCTCAAAGCTCCGGGACTGCCGAGGAAACTGCGATTTACACACCCCAAAGTAAGTACTACTAGCTAGTTCCACGATCTCCTAGTGATTCAAGCGCTAGTTTCATCAATACCATTTAGCATGCTTGCTTATCAGTTTGATTGACCTCTATTTCTTGTAAAGTGGTTGTGGCAGGAAGCCGGGAATAATTACTGTGGATACTATGTTTGCGAGTCCATCCGCCACACGACCTGTGAGCGGGGCTACTCGACCAAAAAATATGAAGTGCGTAAGCAATAATATTCACAATTTTATTTTATTACCATTGAGGGAGTCCTAGATTAGGGGGTCTCCGGACAGCCGGACTATATCCTTTGGCCGGACTGTTGGACTATGAAGGTACAAGATTGAAGACTTCGTCCCGTGTCCAGATGGGACTTTCCTTGGCGTGGAAGGCAAGCTTGGCAATATGGATATGTAGATCTCCGCCCTTGTAACCGACTCTGTGTAACCCTAGCCCCCTCAAGTGTCTATATAAACTGGAGGGTTTAGTCCATAGGAAAGCAACAATCGTACCATAGGTTAACCTCTAGGGTTTGGCCTCTATGATCTCGTGGTAGATCAACTCTTGTAATATCCATATCATCAAGATCAATCAAGCATGAAGTAGGGTATTACCTCCATCGAGAGGGCCCAAACCTAGGTAAACATCGTGCCCCCCGCCTCCTGTTACCATCTGCCTTAGACGCACAGTTCGGGAACCCCTACCCGAGATCCGCCGGTTTTGACACCGACATTGGTGCTTTCATTGAGAGTTCCACTATGCCGTCACCGTAAGGCTGGATGGCTCCTTTGATCATCGATAATGATGTTGTACGGGGTGAGGTTTTTCTCCCCAGATAGATCTTCGTATTCGGCGTCTTCGCACTGCCGGCCAACTCGCTTGGCCATCTGGAGCAGATCGAGAGCTACGCCCCTGGCCACCAGGTCAGGTTCGGAAACTTGAATTACACTGCCAACATCCGCAGTGACTTGATCTTCGACGGACTTGAGCCCATGCCAGGTGCACCACACGATCACGACGAGCATGATTTAGCTCTGCCGTCGGACAGTGTTCGGGATATCGCACCTGCAACTACTCCGGCCCTCAATCCGGAGCAAGTCGCGCCATCCGAGGACGGGTGGAAAGACCCCGCCATGGAGGCCGCACCCTCAGCGGCGATAGTGCCGGATATTGACTTCACCCCTTACGAGAGCCGTGTTGCCGAACCATTGGATTCATCTCCGGCCATGGACTCCGAGCCGCCTGTGTCCGCGCCTATCGAATCCGATTGGGCGCCGATAATGGAGTTTACCTCCGCGGATATCATTCAGCACCCGCCTTTCAGCGAAGTGCTCGATTCATTAAGGTCCCTCTTCTTGTCAGGAGAACCTTGGCCGAGCTATGTCTGGCTAGGATGGGATGCGGACGATGAAGAAATTTGCTGCCCACCCACCACCCACTTAGTAGCCACTGTCGATGATTTTACCGACATGCTCGATTTCGACTCCGAAAACATCGACGGTATGGACGATGATGCAGGAGAAACACAGGAACCGTCGCCCACAGGGCACTGGATAGCCACTTCATCACATGACATATACATGGTGGATACACCCAAAGAAAACAGTGACAAGTGACGGAAGGAAGCAGCGAAGGACAGCTCCATTAAGAAGCAAACAAAGCGTCGGCGTAGGCGCCGCTCCAAATCCCGCCTCGGCACAGACAGCGATTATAGCAAAAGAGAAAATAACACCCCAGTCGACTCTAGAGTAAACGACGATCACACGGACCCAGCGGCAGAGCAGGGCGAACCAGCAAACAGCGAACATAGTACGGAACCGCTGTCCGAACATGGTGACGCCGAGGACAAAGCTCATCAACCTCCCTCCGGAGAGGAAAACTGTCCGGACAAAGATGCACGCATCATCCCGGAAAGGCACTTTCAACAATAGAACCTATTCAGAAGGCTTATTGCCACCGCGAGGAGTCTGAAGAAGCATAAGCAAAGGCTTAAGGCCGCGCAGAATACACTCAACAATAGATGGAACAAAGTGCTCGACAACGAAGAAAAGTATGGTGGAAGTTACCACACAAAGAGCTATCCAAAGCGCAAGCTACTGCCTGAATTCGATGAAGAGGTGATGACCCACAAGTATAGGGGATCTGTCGCAGTCCTTTCGATAAGTAAGAGTGTCGAACCAAACGAGGAGCAGAAGGAAAGGATAAGCGGTTTTCAGCAAGGTATTCTCTGCAAGTACTGAAATAAGTGGTAACAGATAGTTTCGTAGTAGGATAATTTGTAACGAGCAACAAGTAACAAAAGTAAATAAAGTGCAGAAAGGTGGCCCAATCCTTTTTGTAGCAAAGGACAAGCCTGGACAAACTCTTATATAGAGAAAAGCGCTCCCGAAGACACATGGGAATATCGTCAAGCTAGTTTTCATCACGTTCATATGATTCGCGTTCGGCACTTTGATAATTTGATATGTGGGTGGACCAGTGCTGGGTGCTGTTCTTACTTGAACAAGCATCCCACTTATGATTAACCTCCATTGCAAGCATCAGCAACTACAACAAAAGTATTAAGGTAAACCTAACCATAGCATGAAACATGTGGATCCAAATCAGCCCCTTACGAAGTAACGCTGAAAGTGCTAGTTATCGACTAGAGGGGGGGTGAATACGCGATTTTTATGAACGTCTTCAAAACGTGGAAGTTTTGAAGACAGACAATAGAAATAACCTAATTGATATGCAGCAGAAGATAGACTACAACAAGCAGACCATAGTCAAGTATGCAATAGAGTTAATGTACGAAGACTAATGGCAGCAAGGTAGTAGGATCAGGGTGGAAGATAGTACGAAGCCAATCAACAATAGTAGTCAAGCAATGAAGTCAATCAGATAAGACAGATAAGCAATGACTTCACGAAGACAAACTCAAAGTAAAGGAGGGAAGAGATAGAACCAGTTGCTTGTTGAAGACACAGGATTTGTTGGACCAGTTCCAGTTGCTGTGACAACTGTACGTCTGGTTAGGGAGGCTGAGATTCAACTCAGAAGACCGTGTCTTCACCTTATACCCCTTGAGCTAAGGACACCCAGTCCTCGCCCAATCACTCTGGTAAGTCTTCAAGGTAGACTTCCGAACCTTCACAGACTCCGTTCACCCGGCAATCCACAATGACTCTTGGATGCTCAGAACGAGAAGCCTAACCGGCTGGAGGATACACAGTCCTCAAGCGTAATAAGTCTTCAGGTCACACAGACAGAAAGACTTCAGTGATGCCTAACACTCTTTGGCTCTGGATGTTTGGGCTTTGTCCTTGCAAGGATTTCTCTCTCTCAAATGCTTCGAGGTGGGTTGCTCTCAAATGACAAAAGCCATATATTAACTCTGAGCAGCCACCAATTTATGGTGTAGGGGGTGGGCTATTTATAGCCACTAGGCAACCCGACCTGATTTGTCCAAAATGACCCTGGGTCACTAAGGAACTGACACGTGCTCCAACGGTCAGATTTCAAACACACACGTCAACTTTACTTGGGCTACAAGCAAAGCTGACTCATCCAACTCTGGATAAGATTTGCTCTCATTGTCTTCGCTTGAAGACATAGGATTTGGGTTGAGCATCACGTTAGTCACTCTGACTTAGTTCACTTGGACCCCACTTAACAGTACGGTGGTTCCTATCACTACTAGAAAAACCCCTACTACTGGCGCACCTAGTATGGCCATTAATGGCGCATCTGTGGTGCGCCACTAACAGCACGCCATTAGTAATTTTTACTAATGGCGCACCAGTGGTGCGCCATTAGTATCTGGTATACTAATGGCGCACCACTGGTGCGCCATTAGTATAGGCCACGGTGCGCCATTAGTATGCCTCCCAGGGGCCAGGTGCTTTGGATACTAATGGCGCACCACAACTGGATGCGCCATTAGTAACCGCGGCATACTAATGGCGCACTTTCCTGTGATGCGCCATTAGTGATGCGCCATTTTGAATCTAGATCTGGATCGTGATTTTTTGCCCATTTTTTGCTCGTTTTTTTGCTTGTTTTTTGGCACGACAATATTCTCAAATTTTGTTCCTGTTTTTGGATCTTGTTGCCATGGTCTTTTGCCGGAGAGGAGTTCGCCGGAGAGGAGGAGGAGGAGGTCGCTGGAGAGGAGGGAGGAGGAGCTCACCGGAGAGGAGGGAGGAGGAGCTCACCGGAGAGGAGGGAAGAGGAGCTCACCGGAGAGGAGGGAGGAGGAGCTCACCGGAGAGGAGGGGATTTTTTGCCTCACCGGAGAGGAGGGAGGAGGGAGAGGAGGGAGGAGGATCTCACCGGAGAGGAGGGGATTTTTTGCCTCACCGGAGAGGAGGGAGGAGGGAGGAGGGAGAGGAGGGAGGAGGAGCTCACCGGAGAGGAGGGAGGAGGAGCTCACCGGAGAGGAGGGGATTTTTTGCCCCACCGGAGAGGAGGGAGGAGGGAGGAGGGAGGAGGGTGAGGAGGGAGGAGGAGCTCACCGGAGAGGAGGGAGAAGAAACCATGAGGGGAGGGGAGGGGAGGGGAGGAGGGAGGAGGGAGGAGGAGGTCGCTGGAGAGGAGGGAGAAGAAACCATGAGGGGAGGGGAGGGGAGGGGAGGGGAGGGGAGGGGAGGAGGGAGGAGGGAGGAGGGAGGAGGAGGTCGCCGGAGAGGAGGAGGAGGTCATCGGAGAGGAGAAGTATGGTGGAGGAGAGAAGGGAAGATGAAATGAAGAGAGGAGGAGAGGACCAGCCATATATACGACATACTAATGGCGCACCGCGGGCAGGTGCGCCATTAGTAATTTTTTTATTTTTTTTATTTATTTTGAATTTTGAAGGCGGGAAGATACTAATGGCGCACCACGGGCAGGTGCGCCATTAGTAATTTTTTTTATTTTTTTGATTTATTTTGAATTTTGAAGGCGGGAAGATACTAATGGCGCACCATGGTCAGGTGCGCCATTAGTAATTTTTTTTTATTTTTTTGACTTATTTTGAATTTTGAAGGAGGGAAGATACTAATGGCGCACCATGGGCAGGTGCGCCATTAGTAAGTTTGATTTTTTTTGATTTTTTTGCCTCTCTAGATCTTAAAAGCCCCGTATCTTTTTTTCTGTTAGGTTTTGAGGATTTTGAAAATGTTTAACAGGGTTCCCCCGGTTAAATTTGGATGTAACTTTTCGAGTAGATGATTTTTCATATAAAAAACTTTTTCATCCGAGTTAGTATGCAAAAGTTATGCCCATTTTTACAAATTCTCGCGAGATTTTGCAAATGAAGTCAAAATTCATATTTGCAAATTTTCCCAACAACTAGGCCACATATCACATGGGAAACTTATTTTCTTTTATTTTTTTAACAATTTTTATCATTTTCTTTTAATTTTTTTTAAACTGAAAAGGCGATCCACGGGGGGGGGGGGGGGGGAGGGGGGGTGCATTCGGTGGAAGTGGTGGCCAAGGTTACTAATGGCGCACCGTGGTATGGTGCGCCATTACTAGTTTAACTAGTAATGGCGCACCACACCCATGGTGCGCCATTAGTATGTTTGGACAGGCGCACTAGTTCAAAAAAAATTGGTACTAATGGCGCACTGTAGGCAGGGTGCGCCATTAGTAGTTTCAACACTAATGGCGCATCAGAAGGTGGTGCGCCATTAGTATATACTAATGGCGCACCACATGTCTGGTGCGCCATTAGTGTCATTTCCATCTATAGCCCTTTTCCTAGTAGTGTATGACTCAACAAAGAAGAAAAGGAAACAACGAAACCACACAGTCTTCGTGCTCCATAGTCTTCACGCAATGTCTTCTCATGTCATAGTCTTCAATATGAATATCTTCTCATACCACCATTGTCTTCAATGTCTTCATACATTTTTAGGGGTCATCTCTGGTAGATAAAACGAATCATTGAGGGACACTACCTGCGTTATCCTGTAATTCTCACAAACGCATTAGTCCCTCAACCAACTTTGTCGTCAATACTCCAAAACCAACTAGGGGTGGCACTAGATGCACTTACAATCTCCCCCTTTTTGGTGATTGATGACAAACTGGTTGAAGTTTTCAATGGGGATAAAGTATGTGAAATTTTAAAGGATGGGCATTTGTCTTCATAAGTAGCAAGGGTTCCCCCTGAAGATGTGCATGTAAATAATTTTGCTTTTGGAATGCAAATGCACATGGCAGGTTGTACTTGTGGAGATCCACCTCAACTTAGGAAGATAAATCATCATGCATGAAATGATATAGCATATAGGATGACATGCATAATGAAGAAATGGACATCTGCAGGATGATCTAAGTGCGGAAGTTATCATCGCACATGCGGAATTCAAGAAAGTAGCAGACGACCATCAAGTTTAGGTGTTACAACTCAAAGAACCAAATGTTTCAAAACGCAAGAGTTGTAAGCACGAGGCAAAATATAATGCAACCGCCCATATGAACCTGCTTGAAGACTATCAACTCATACGCTTCTCCCCCTTTTGTCAGTAATGGCCAAAATGGTTTGAAGACATAGAGCATCTACTCGTCTTCTTGATGAGTAGGTGAAGCAGCAGGGTTGTTGTCGTTGTCGTGGTTGGGTGGTGGTGCAGATGAACTTGGTGCAGTGTCGATGTGTGCAGTAGGAGGAGGTGGTGAAGTAGCATCATCTTCATCATCGATCACATTTGCATTTACCGTTGCCGCGGAGGAAGAGTATTCAGAGTCTTCAAGAGATGGAGTTCTTCATAGGATAGCATTCCGTGGAGAAGTGGAGTCAAACTGAAATCTTTCATTGAAGCCATCGTCTTGAAGATCTACTTCAGCACAAAGCAGGGTCAGGCTCTTCCATGATCGCCGGCAGGTTTCATGAGCAATAAAGGCATTCTTGGTGGCAAGGTTGCGAATGCGATTGACATCCACCAAGAGGCTTTGCATCTGTCTCTTGAGCCAAAAGTGATGTTTATCCTGTTTCTGATGAAGGGCCACAAGAAGTTCTCGGTCATTGAGAACACGAGAACGCTTCCGAGGCCTTTGGGCAATCGTGCTTTCAGTGGCTTCAGTAGGTGCTCGATGTGGCAGACGAGTATTTCCAGCCAATGGATAGATTCGTGTTGCAGCATGAACACCTTCAATGGGTTGAGTGAAGCTTTGGTGCTCGGCATTCTGAAGACAGAGAGGCTTCTTGGCAGGGTCAGGGTATATAGCTTTAACTGACATATCAACCTCAGGTAGAAAAATCACATGATTGCGAGCAGAAGGTTTATAGTTGACAGTAGAGTGTCGCTTTATGAGGCGCATGACACATGGAGCATAAAACTTCAGACCAAAGAGATCAGAGCCGGAGGCAGCAAGTTGTCTGATGAAGAAATCTTGTGCATTGAAGCTGATGCCATTGAAAATGTAGAAGACCAAAGTCTTCATAGCTCCTTCAAGCTTTGCCACTGATGAATGTCCTTTGATAGGCCATAGAGTTCGCCTGATAATGTGATAGATGGTGCGAGGCAGATGCTCAAGGTCTTCAACAAAGAACTCTGTTGGATATTCAGCGTCACGTGGCAAAGGCTTCATCATGCTCAGCATTTGACTCGTATTGGGTTCGGGCCTATGAAAGATGCTTTCCACAGCATTGCGGTGATTTTGGCAACCAGGTTCGGGCCTATGAAAGATGCTTCTTCTAAGCAGGGCAGTCCAGTAATGGCTTCAGTGTCGAGGCGCATATGAGGGAAGATGCGCCCTTGATCATACAAAACACAGGAGTAATAGCTTCACTGCTGATGAGTCCAGAACCGATCTGATGCAATCCTTGGCTTCGTGTAGGGGTTCTTCGAGCTATCAAAGAATGTGTTATGGCTCTTGAAGCCATTTGCATTGAAGGACCCGACAGCGGTGGTAGCACCAGGAAATCTTGGCAGTCTTGGCTTGGGCTTCTAGACCTGAGGCCTATGCTCAATGTGATAGTCAAATTGAGGACCAGAGACATTAGGCGGAGGGACCAGAACGGGCCATCTGACTGTTGTTAGCTCTCCATGGTTATATGCTTGCTCAATTGTATAGGGCCTTGGAGCAGGAGAAGTGGCAGTAGCTGAGGCTTCTGGCTGCACAACAGGTGCTTCAGGAGTAGTTGCCTCAATAGGTTCAGGTGCAGTGGCCGCATTAGCTTCAAGCACACTGGTTGGTGTAAGCTCCACATTAGTGTCAGCCATGACAACGTCATTGGCTTCACTTGCATTGGTTGTGGCAGCTTCAGCAGTTTGAACCTCCACTTGCTGAGCAGGAGGGTCAGGCACAGACACGTTCAAATCATGAACTTCTTCTTCATGTATGGGGGGACTAGAGACACGTTCTTCTTGTCGTTCTTCATCGGCTGATGCCGCCGGATTGTCTTCAGCAGCTGGTGCTTCAGACGCAGAGACATTCACAGCAGGAGTGGCTTCTGAAAGCACTTGACGTGCAACAGGTTGAGGATGCACTTCTCCTTTTGGAACGCTCGGAAGAGGAGCTTGAGGCCTTGGTCCTTTGCGAAGCCTTTGGAGTACAGGTGACGCTTTTGGAGATGGAGTGGGCAAGCCCTCATCCTCTTCAACTTGTACGGATGGTGTGGTTGGTTGTTGTTGGGGAGTGCTGGGGGAGTCTTGTTCTTGCGGGCGATCAGCCCATGACGCATCCTGAGCAATTGGCGTCAGAGGACGACCAATGCTGATGAGTTCGCTGTTCATATGAACAGGCGATGATACCACATTATCCTATCTGAGGACGAACTTCATCATCTTCAACATTGTCATGATGACCAATGTCTTCAGCAGCGGTGGGTTCAGCTGCTGGTATATCTTCAGCTTCAGGAACCTCTGTGGAAGCAGGCTCATGAACTGTCATGTGAAGTTCTTGGGATGCAGATGCAGGATGAATCACAGAGATGGATTCAACAAAAAGGGGCTCTGTGGGAGCAGCCCGACTTTTCTTGGTCTTGCGCTTCTTCTTGGAGGGAGCGGCATCAGAGGCTTCAGTATTCTTCCTCTTTCTGGCTTCAGCCTCGGCAGCCCTCGTCTTCTTCTGTTCTGAAGCGGTTGTGGTGACCTTTGGCTTTGAGCCAGTCATGCTACTTGGGAAGATAATACGAGGAGCTTCTTGGCTGGAAGGTGCAGGTTGATCAGCAGGAAGCTTCTTCTTTTTTTTGCTGCCATCCTGGGATCAATGCCAGGATGGCCAAGTGACTTCCACTTCTTAGCCTCATTGTAGGCAAGCACACACTTATCAGCCAAACTCTTCATGCGCTCACGTGAGCCTTGAGCTTCTTCGCGCTTCTTCAGAAAAGCTTCTTTAAGCTCATGCAGCATGACCTTGAAGTTTCTGATGTCTTGAACACTTAGCTTGGCCACATGCTTCTTGAATTGAGCCTTCTCATAATCAATCTTGTTCTTGAGCTCAACGATTCGCTGAGCAAGAGCTAGCTCAAAAGCAATGGCGCCATTGAAATAGACGCTGAGGCCAATGGGAAGCTGTAAATCTTTAAAGCTGACATTTGGGGTGTCGAACCACTCATCAATAAAATTGTGGATGATGGCCACATCAAAGAGAGGCAAGTTGCTGAAGATTTCTGCTTCTTCCTTGCTCTTTATCAGCTGCTCAAGAGCATCATCCGCAAGATCTTCATCACTTGATAGATCAATGGGTTCTTCACGCAGAATAGCGGCAGGAGTCAGAGCTTGATCAGTATGCCTGACAAGTTGCTTTTTCTTCTCCGTCCTTTTGGAGATACGGGATTGATCTTCAGACTGCACACTGGCTTCAGGAGGTGCAGTGGCCAATGGCTTCACACGAGAAGCTTTTGGAGGTGCGGCTGATGATGAAGCCTTAATCTTCTTTAGCTTCTCAGGCCTTGGAGTAGGAGCTGGGGCTTCATCAGAATCAGCATCATTATTGGAATGATCCACTTTGGCACCCTGGACCAAGACGTAGGAGATTAGACCATCAAGGTTTGCAAAGGGGCCAATTCTATTCTCTTCAGCTTCACGTGTCCCATCCTCACGGGGAGCAGAGGGACCAGGATTGAAGTCTAATCCCCATGACTTCTTATTTTCCTTTGCTGAAGACATAGCAAACTGGAAGTTGCGCTTGAAGAGATTGTCGTCGCGACACCAGAGCAATGATGATGGGTCGGCTTCTTCAGGCTCTGGTCCACGGACCATGCACGGATAGAATTTTTGCTCAATGGCTTCAGCTCTGTTCTTGGGGGGAAGGCCTCGATAGAGAATATCGCCCCAAGGACTCTTGATAGCATACTTCTCTGCATACTCCTGGGTGACGAACTTGTACTTGTACCACTATTCGGCCCAGTAGCGTCGAATCCTTTGGATTCGAGTCTTGCGCTGATTGTAATCTTCTTCAGGATCTGTTTTATATATTTCTGCCAGATCATCAGGCAGATCCCTAGAAGTTCCCCCACGATGCTGTCTGCCACCCTTCCTAACGGATTTCTCTACAGCCATGAACTTCAAACTGAACGGTTTCAATATGCTCAAAGGCTTCAGAGATTTGCGCTTGCTGGTCAAGCAGGAACTGGCTTCAGGAGAATCAATATGATGTTGTAAGTATTCTGCAAACTAATGCAGACTATGAGAACCTAGGGATTCTCCCACAGACATGTACCTGTGACAGCATTAGAGATGCGAGGGAAGGGGAAGAGGTCATATGCATTCTTAGAAGATTTTGAAGATAAATCAGTTTGAAGACATTGACCTCATGATGCGAAGACATTCACTTATATAGATGAGTTGGTTCCAGATTTGTACCAATCCGTGAATGAGTACAAGCGAGGAATCAAACTAGACAGGAAATCTAAGTGAATTGACTCGGCAGTATGAGATGCAGACAGAATAGATCTAACATTGAATAGGCAGAAACTACTTTTGGTAAATAGGATGAATCTTGAAGATCAAAAAGGTGGTAAAAATAGAGTTATAATTACTGCACAAAGAACTGCTAGATGGGAAGAATGGGAGACCGAGCAGTTCAGTCCACCGTGCCCTAACTTGGCGACGGAGGACACCTACGGTGACGGCGGAGAGGACGATGTCCGCGGCCGGCGTGAGGACGGCGTCGGAGAAGTTGCGGCAGCTAAGCGCTTCGTCGCCGGCGTCGTCGCGAGCTAGCGGTGGCGCTAGGGTTTTGACGGAGGTGGAGAGGTGGAAGAAGGATTTCTTTACCGCAGGGGACACATATTTATAAGTAGGTGTGCAGGCCCAGCGCAATTACTTAGGTGCCCCTGTCTGTTCACATCCGTGGGGTACGTGGCAAGCATGCAACACATTTAGAATTGTCCCACGTTCCCACGCCCGCCAAGTATGTCGGATGTTCGTTCCGGCTTCTCCGGATATCGACAATAAAGATGATTCATTTAAATAGGACTTGATGTTTTGTCTCTGTGTCTTCTGCTGACAAGGATGCAGAGAAGACACTCGACAGTTTCAATAGAATGCTTATGATTTGGACAGATAGAGTTTGAGATAGTAAGCATAGAGAGATTAGGGTCCGATCACATTCACTTAGTTCAAAAGATTCAACAGTGAAGACATAGCTATAAGTGAATGCTGTAGAGGACAGAACATTAGTATATATATATATGCAAATCATCATAGCGCAGAAAATCACGAAGATAAATTGAAACTGAAGACAAACCAAAAGCGAAGTCTTTGCAAAAATAACGCCATGAGTGAAACACTTCAAACAGAGAATGTTGGTGGTGGCGTTACCCACCGTATAGGAAGTATTAGACCCAGACACGGCTCACAATTATCGTGGCGCTCCGAAGTCAAATTCCATGTTAATATATTCACACTCAGAGTGTAAGTCTTCATTGATTGAAGATATGCATTACTTTGTGTGTTGCACATCTAAGTCATCTACATGCATAAGTGTTAGGATGTGTGCCTGATCATAGGACATTCGAGGATTCCAAGATATTTAGCTCACACCGTAGCTTGCAAAACCTTTTCTCATCCAAGGGCTTTGTGAAGATATTAGCTAGTTGCTCTTCAGTGTGGACATGAATGATATATATATCTTTCTTCACAACATGATCTCTGAGAAAGTGATGACGTATTTCAATGTGCTTTGTCTTCGAGTGCTGAATTGGATTGTTGGCAATCTTGATGGCACTTTCGTTGTCGCAGAAGGGAGGCACTTGTTTCAGATCGATGCCATAGTCCTTGAGAGTTTGCTTCATCCATAGAAGCTGAGCACAACAAGATCCAGCAGCAATGTATTCAGATTCAGCAGTTGAGAGTGACACACAGTTCTGCTTCTTTGAAGACCAATAGACAAGTGATCGACCAAGAAAATGACATGTGCCTGATGTAGACTTGCGATCCACCTTGTCACCAGCATAATCAGCATCCGATAATCCAACCAGATCAAACCTTGAGCCCTTTGGATACCATAATTTGAGTGTAGGGGTGTAAGCCAAATATCTTAGAATTCGCTTCACAGCTAAGTGATGCAATTCCTTTGGTGCCGCTTGGAATCGAGCACACATGCAAACACTAAGCATAATATCTGGCCTAGATGCACATAGGTAAAGTAAAGAACCAATCATGGAGTGGTATACCTTTTGATCAAACTCTTTACCATTGTCGTCGGGACCAAGATGGTGTTTGGCTGGCATTGGCGTCGTGTAACCCTTGCAATCTTGCATGCCGAACTTCTTTAGGCAATCTTTGAGATATTTTTCTTGAGATATGAAGATGCCATTTCTTTGCTGACGAATTTGAAGACCAAGGAAGAACTTCAGCTCACCCATCATGGACATCTGATATTGCTCTTGCATCATGTACCCAAACTCATCACTGTATTTCTGGTTGGTGCAGCCGAAGATTACGTCATCCACATATATTTGGCACACAAACAGTTCACCATCATATGTCTTCGTGAAGAGTGTGGGATCGAGGGATCCAGGTTTGAAGCCCTTGCTCTTCAGGAAGTTTTTGATTGTATCATACCAAGCGCGAGGAGCTTGTTTGAGGCCGTACAGTGCTTTGTTTAGTTTGTACACCATATCAGGATGTTTTGGATCTTCAAAGCCAGGTGGTTGTGCAACGTATACTTCTTCTTCAATCTTGCCATTGAGAAATGCACTCTTTACATCCATTTGATATAGCAAGATGTTGTGATGATTAGCGTAGGCTAGCAATATGCGAATAGCTTCAAGTCTAGCAATAGGGGCAAATATTTCATCGAAGTCAATTCCTTTAACTTGAGTATATCCTTGAGCCACAAGACGTGCTTTGTTTCTGATGACTTGACCATGCGCATCTTGCTTGTTTCGATATATCCATTTTGTTAACTGTGTTGCTCTTGATCGAGTAAGCGGACCAGGCGCATTGATGCTATCAATTATCTTCTCGATTTGTACTTCATTTGCAACACGAGGATGAACCGGACGAAGCCCTTGCTCATGCTGATCATTGTCATCATTGGGAGGATTGTCTTCGGTTTGAGCAGTGTCTTCAGGTTGATTTGGTGCAGAAATGATAAGTTCCTCTTCAGGCTGTGCTTCAGAAGGCATGATTTCACCAGTTCCCATTAGCTTGATTGATTCACAGGAAGGAGCTTCATCAAGTGTGCTTGGCAGGAGCTCTCGTTGTGAAACATTGGTTTCATCAAATTGCACATCCACTGTTTCAACGATTTTGTAGTGGAAGAGGTTGAAGACTCTGTAGGAGTGTGAATCCTTTCCATAGCCAAGCATGAAGCCTTCATGAGCTTTGGGTTCAAATTTTGACTTGTGATGGGGATCCTTGATCCACCACCTAGCACCAAAGACTCTGAAGTAACTGACATTTGGCTTCTTGCCAGTAATGAGCTCATAGGATGTTTTGCCCAGAAGCTTATGGATGTAGACACGGTTGATGATGTGACAGGCTGTATCAATGGCTTCAGGCCAGAACTTTCTTGGTGTCTTGTATTCATCTAGCATTGTTCGAGCCATCTCAATGAGGGTTCTGTTCTTGTGCTCAACAATGCCATTTTGCTGTGGTGTGTATGGAGCAGAAAATTCATGAGTGATTCCCATTGTATCCAGATACAGATCAAGTCATGTGTTCTTGAATTCAGTGTCGTTATCACTTCTGATATGCTTGATCTTGACGCCATAGTTGTTCATTGCTCGATTGGCGAATCGTCTGAAGACATCTTGTACTTCAGTCTTGTAGAGGATTATGTGCACCCATGTATATCTTGAGTAGTCATCAACAATGACGAAGCCATAGAGACACGCCGTTGTTGTGAGGGTGGAGTAGTGAGTAGGGCCTAATAAGTCCATGTGCAACAGCTCAAAGGGTTGAGATGTCGTCATGATTGTCTTCGAGGGATGCTTGGCCCTTGTCATCTTCCCAGCTTCACAGGCACCACATAAATGATCTTTCTTGAACTTGACACCTTCGATGCCTATGACATGCTTCTTCTTGACGAGAGTGTGCAAGTTCCTCATGCCAGCGTGCCCCAGCCTTCGATGCCAGAGCCAGCATTCTGAAGCTTTTGCAAGAAGACATACGGCAAGCTGTGGACCTGCTGAGAAATCTACCATGTATAGATCACCTTTCCTATACCCTTCAAAGACTAGAGATTTGTCAGATTCCATTAGTACAAGGCAACGATATTTTCCGAATATCACAATCATGTTTAAGTCACAAAGCATTGAGACAGACATTAAGTTGAATCCAAGGGATTCAACAAGCATCACTTTATCCATGTGTTGATCCTTTGAGATTGCAACTCTACCTAGACACAATACCTTGCCTTTACCGATGTCAGCAAATGTGATTTGACTCTTGTCGGATGGACGTAAGGTTGAGTCCATGAGAAGACTTTGATCACCAGTCATATGATTAGTTCATCCGCTGTCGATAATGCATTCTGAAGCTTTTGGTGTACCCTATAGTGCAGTTAGAGGGATAGGCTTCACAATGTATGTTGTGAAGCATAAGCATTTGATGCACACTTGGATTATCACAGCATAGATGAAAGTTAGCACATAGTATGACTGGTAAGCGATTCATATATGGAAGCATAGTAAGTCCGTTTATCATGCGTCCCTTTGTGTTTTAGGTCCCCAGCAATAATATCGGACACTATTGATTGCTGGCTGGAGACCATTTTCTGCAAAAGCGAGTTAGTTCCTCTTCACCACCCACATCTTCAGGGGTGGCTTAGGGGCAATGAGTCTAAGTGCAGCATCTGAGAATTTCAGCTTTGAAGCCCTAGCAAATAGCCTTGCAGGAGATGAATGATACTCATATGCATAAGCAGAAAAGTTCTTAGTATTATGAACGTAGCGGTTTGAAAACACACGCTCATATTCATAAGTTTGAGTATGATTTCCCTGCAAAACATTGGCGTTAGGGTGACTCGGGTGAGTCCTGTTTCCGTATGAAGCCGATGGACCATGTGACGCCTTTGGTCTGGGGTTTGTCTTCTTCACAGGTGGTGTCATGATGACATTCACTGGAAGATTATCAAGACAGCTTTTAGGAACCCAGATCTTCTTCATTGGCAGTCCGTTCCTGCAGTTAGTACCAATATACCTGGCAAATACTTCACCATTCTGATTTTTGAACAGTTTATAGTTTGCATCAAAGGATTCATCAATGATAATAGGATTAGCACAGGTAAAGCCATATAAAGTAGATGGATCCACTGAAGGTTCCTTTGCAGCAACCCATGTGGTTTTGGGATACTGCTCAGGCTTCCAGTAGGAACCATCAGCATTCATTTTCCTCTCAAACCCAACACCCTCTTTCCTAGGGTTTCGGTTCAGAATCTGCTTTTTGAGGACATCGCAGAGTGTCTGATGTCCCTTCAAACTTTTGTACATCCCTGTTTCAAGCAATGTCTTCAACCTAGCATTTTCATCAGCAATAGCAGTGGTATCCTCCGCAGAGGGGTTAGTTACCACATCAGTAGTTGAAGACAGAGCAACAGTAGCAGCAGTGGAACATTCAGCAACAGAAGCAGCGTTATCACGCTCAATGCATTTTAAGCATGGTGGTTCAAAACCTTCCTGAGCGGGACTGATCTGTTGAGCGCGAAGTGACACATTTTCCTTTTGAAGATCTTCATGAGCAGCTTTCAATTTCTCAATGTCTTGCTTCCTTTGAAGATAATCATAGGAAAGCTTTTCGTTAGAGGTTGAGAGCGTTTCATGAAGATTTTCAAGTTCTTGATACTTAGCATGAAGATTTTTTATGTCTTCAACTAAGGACTGTGTACGTGTCATTTCCGCGTCCAACAGGTCATCGCTTTTGTCTAACAGTTTTTGAGTATATTCCATAGCCTTTTGTTGTTCAGTAGCAATTTTAGCAAGTGTTTTGTAGCTGGGTTTAGATTCACAATCAGACTCATCTTCACTTGATGTTTGAAAGTAAGCATCGCGTGATTTTACCTTGGCACCGCGTGCCATGAAGCAGTAGGTGGGAGCAGGATTGTCCTTGTCATCATCAGCGTTGGTGTGGGAGTCATTGTCTTCAGTGTTGAAGATAGACTTGGCAACATAGGCAGTGGCTAGAGCCAGACTTGCAACGCCGGAGTCGGATTCAGCTTCAGATTCCACCTCTGCCTCCTCAGAAGCAGACTCCTCCTCTGAATCCATTTCCTTGCCAACAAAAGCACGAGCCTTGCCAGATGAGCTCTTCTTGCGAGATGAAGACTTTGATGACGACTTGGAAGACGACTTCGAAGATTTCTTCTTCTTTTTGTCATCGGAGTCATATTCCTTGCTCTTCTTCTTCTTCTTCTCATTTTCCCATTGAGGACATTTAGAGATGTAGTGCCCAGGCTTCTTACATTTGTGACAGGTTCTCTTCTTGTTGTCTTGAGTGGAAGCTTCATCATTTCTTGAACTGGATCATGAAGACTTTCTGAAGCCCTTCTTCTTGGTGAATTTCTGGAACTTCTTCACAAGCATAGCAATTTCCCTTCCAATATCTTCAGGATCATCTGAACCGCAGTCAGATTCTTCTTCTTCAGATGAGGAAACAACTTTTGCCTTCAAGGCACGAGTACAGCCATAGTTGGGGCCATAGATATCTCTCTTCTCAGAAAGCTAGAACTCATGTGTGTTGAGCCTCTCAAGTATATCAGACGGATCGAGAGTCTTGAAGTCAGGACGTTCTTGTATCAAGAGGGCAAGGGTGTCAAAGGAGCTGTCAAGGGATCTCAGCAGCGTCTTGACTATTTCATGCTTGGTGATCTCAGTGGCGCCGAGAGCCTGAAGCTCATTTGTGATGTCAGTGAGGCGATCAAACGTGAGCTGGACATTTTCGTTGTCGTTTCTCTTGAAGCGGTTGAAGAGGCTGCAAAGAACACTGATCCTCTGGTCTCTCTGTGTAGAGACGCCTTCATTGACCTTGGATAGCCAATCCCAGACTAGCTTAGACGCTTCCAGAGCACTGACACGGCCATACTGTCCTTTGGTCAGATGACCACAGATGATGTTCTTTGAAGTGGAGTCCAGTTGAATGAACTTCTTGACATCAGCAGGGGTAACACCTTCACCAGTTTTTGGAACGCCGTTCTTGACGACATACCAGAGGTCAACATCAATGGCTTCAAGATGCATGCGCATCTTATTCTTCCAGTAGGGATATTCTGTTCCATCGAACACGGGGCAAGCAGCGGAGACTTTGATTATCCCTGTAGTCGACATAGCTAAACTCCAGGTGGTTAAACTAAATCACACAGAACAAGGGAGTACCTTGCTCTGATAACAATTGAAAGTGCTAGTTATCGACTAGAGGGGGGGTGAATAGGCGATTTTTATGAACGTCTTCAAAACATGGAAGTTTCGAAGACAGACAATAGAAATAACCTAATTGATATGCAGCGGAAGATAGACTACAACAAGCAGACCATAGTCAAGTATGCAATAGAGTTAACGTATGAAGACTAATGGCAGCAAGGTAGTAGGATCAGGGTGGAAGATAGTACGAAGCCAATTAACAATAGTAGTCAAGCAATGAAGTCAATCAGATAAGACAGATAAGCAATGACTTCACGAAGACAAACTCAAAGTAAAGGAGGGAAGAGATAGAACCAGTTGCTTGTTCAAGACACGGGATTTGTTGGACCAGTTCCAGTTGCTGTGACAACTGTACGTCTGGTTAGGGAGGCTGAGATTCAACTCAGAAGACCGTGTCTTCACCTTATTCCCCTTGAGCTAAGGACACCCAGTCCTCGCCCAAACACTCTGGTAAGTCTTCAAGGTAGACTTCCGAACCTTCACAGACTCCGTTCACCCGGCAATCCACAATGACTCTTGGATGCTCAGAACGAGACGCCTAACCGGCTGGAGGATACACAATCCTCAAGTGTAATAAGTCTTCAGGTCACACAGACAGAAAGACTTCAATGATGCCTAACACTCTTTGGCTCTGGCTGTTTGGGCTTTGTCCTCGCAAGGATTTCTCTCTCTCAAATGCTTCGAGGTGGGTTGCTCTCAAACGACAAAAGCCGTATATTAACTTTGAGCAGCCACCAATTTATGGTGTAGGGGGTGGGCTATTTATAGCCACTAGGCAACCCGACCTGATTTGTCCAAAATGACCCTAGGTCACTAAGGAACTAACACGTGTTCCAACGGTAAGATTTAAAACACACACGGCAACTTTACTTGGGCTACAAGCAAAGCTGACTCATCCAACTCTGGATAAGATTTGCTCTAATTGTCTTCGCTTGAAGACATAGGATTTGGGTTGAGGATAACTTCAGTCACTCTGACTTAGTTCACTTGGACCCCACTTAACAGTACGGTGGTTCCTATCACTACTAGAAAAACCCCTACTAATGGCGCACCTAGTATGGCCATTAATGGCGCATCTGTGGTGCGCCACTAACAGCACGCCATTAGTAATTTTTACTAATGGCGCACCAGTGGTGCGCCATTAGTATCTGGTATACTAATGGCGCACCACTGGTGCGCCATTAGTATAGGCCACCATTGTCTTCAATGTCTTCATACATTTTTAGGGGTCATCTCCGGTAGATAAACCGAATCATTGAGGGACACTACCTGCGTTATCCTGTAATTCTCACAAACGCATTAGTCCCTCAACCAACTTTGTCGTCAATACTCCAAAACCAACTAGGGGTGGCACTAGATGCACTTACAAACGCATAAACTAGGGTTTAAGCTTCTGTCACCCTAGCAACCCATCATCTACTTATTACTTCCCAATGCCTTCCTCTAGGCCCAAATAATGGTGAAGTGTTATGTAGTCGATGTTCACATAACACCACTAGAGGTTAGACAACATAGATCTCATCAAAATATCGAACGAATACCAAATTCACATGACTACTAATAGCAAGACTTCTCCCATGTCCTCAGGAACAAACGTAACTACTCACAAAGCATATTCATGTTCATAATCAGAGGAGTATTAATATGCATATAGGATCTGAACATGCGATCTTCCACCAAATAAACCAACTAGCATCACCTACAAGGAGTAATCAATACTACTAACAACCTACTAGTACCAATCCCGGACTTGGAGACAAGAATTGGATACAAGAGATGAACTAGGGTTTTGAGAGGAGATGGTGATGGTGAAGATGTTGATGGAGATTGCCCTCTCCCGATGAGAGGAGCATTGGTGATGACGATGGCGATGATTTCCCCCTCCGGGAGGGAAGTGTCCCGGCAGAATAGCTCTGTCGGAGCCCTAGATTGGTTCTGCCAAGGTTCCACCTCGTGGCGGCGGGGTCTCGTCCCGAAAGGTTGCTTATGATTTTTCCTTGATGAAAGACCTCATATAGCAGAAGATGGCCACCGGAGAGCCAACAGGGGGCCCACGAGGTAGGGGGGTGCGCCCTGGGGGGTAGGGCTCACCCCCCACCCTCGTGGACAGGTGGTGGCCCCCCTGACGTATTTCTTCCGCTCAGTATTTTTTATATATTCTGAAAATAACTTTCGTGGAGTTTCAGGACTTTTGGAGTTGTGCAGAATAGGTCTCTAATATTTGCTCCTTTTCCAGCCTAGAATTCCAGCCGCCGGCATTCTCCCTCCTTATGTAAACATTGTAAAATAAGAGAAAATAGGCATAAGTATTGTGACAAAACGTGTAGTAACAACCCATACTGCAATAAATATCGATATAAAAGCATGATGCAAAATGGACGTATCCACTCCCCAAGCTTAAAGCTCGCTTGTCCTCAAGCGAAAGCCGATAACGATAAATATGTCCCCATGTTTAGAGGTAGAGGTGTCGATAAAAATAAAATACGGACATGAAGGCATCATGATTATTCTCATAACAGCAACATATATGGATATTGTCATATGATTTCTTATGCTCAAGTAATAATCTATTCACAATGCAAAAGTATGAACCAGAAACTTTATTGAGAGCTAACAAACTATAATCTCAGTCATTGAAGCAATTGCAATTTATCATAACATCAGAAAGAGTCTATGTTAGAGCTTTTTAGCAAGTCCACATACTCAACTATCATTTAGTCTTTCATAATTGCTAACACTCACGCGATACTTGTGGTTACAGAGTTTTAGCCGGACATAGAGAAAGACAGGGGCTTATAGTTTCGCCTCCCAACCTTTTACCTCAAGGGTAATGTCAACAATAATAACTCATGCTCCCCTATATCCAATTAGATATATCTATCAGGATCTTTCCAACACACTCTTCTTGCCAAAGGATAAAATGTAAAAAGGAAAGGTGAAGATCACCGTGACTCTTGCATAAGGTAGAGGATAATAGTAAAGGATAGGCCCTTTGCAGAGGGAAGCAGAGGTTGCCATGCGCTTTTTTGGTTGGATGCACAAAATCTTAGTGCGAAAGAACGTCACTTTATATTGCCACTTGTGATATGAACCTTTATTATGCAGTCCGTCGCTTTTATTTCTTTCACATCACAAGATAGTATAAAGCTTATTTCCCCCACACCAATCAATCATACATATTTAGAGAGCAATTTTTATTGCTTGCACCGATGACAACTTACTTGAAGGATCTTACTCAATCCATAGGTAGGTATGGTGGACTCTTATGGCAAAACTATTTTAAGGGTTTTGGAAGCACAAGTAGTATCTCTACTTTGTGCTGAGAATTTGGCTAGCATGAGGGGGAAAGGCAAGCTCAACATGTTGGATGATCCATGACAATATACTTTATCTCAGATATAAGAAAACATAACCCATTATGTTGTCTTCCTTGTCCAACGTCAACTCTTTAGCATGTCATATTTTAATCAGTGCTCCCAATCATAAGAGATGTCTATGATAATATACTTATATGTGAAACCTCTCTTTCCTTATTACTTCCTATTAATTGCAACGATGACCAAAGCTATGTTTGCCAACTCCCAACAACCTTTAATCATCATACTCTTTTATGTGAAGTCATTACTCTCAATAAGATCAATATGAACTCTTTATTTCTGTTTATTCTTTTCTCTTTTCTTTTATTCACTCAAGATCATGGCAAAACAATCAAGCCCTTGACTCAACACTAATCTTTATTATATAGCTCACGGACTCAATTACATAGAGAGATAATAAAGCAAAAACTCAAAACTAGATCAGGCAATAAACTTTATTCTACTAGATCAAGATACTACTAATAGGATCGAACTAAGAAAAACGGTAAAGATAGGAGATGTGGTTGTGATACGATACCGGGGCACCTCCCCCAAGCTTGGTAGTTGCCAAGGGGAGTGACCATAACCATGTGATTATGTCTCCTTTGTTGTTGGTGAAGAAGGTGGAGGTGTTGTTGATGATGCGGGCTTATCTTCCATCTTCCAAGGCATAGGCTCACCATCATAGAAGGATGATCGAGTCTCCGGGATCCTCAAATCTGCAGCCAAACTCATCTTTTTGAATCTATATTCATACTCACAGTTTTGGTTTTGCAGGTCATAGATTTGGGCATGAAGGTGCTCGTTCTTCTCATGAAGCTTGAAGATGGCCTCCCGATGTTGTCAGCGTCCAGCTTGTGGTTGCTGGTGAACTCCGCGATCATCATGTGGTTGGATTTGAGTCCACGTTCCACCATCCCTTGGCATTTGAAAACTTGTTGCTCTACTGCTTCGAGCCTTGTCTCCATGCTTCCAGTCCCCTTCGGTCCCTCAGCATCGCAAATGTGAAGCAACCCATCACGCATCTCAATGGTTTGAGGGTGTTGCAGCACCTCCGCGATGTACGGGTTGATAACCTTCTCGAAGAACTTGTCCTTGGGGCCACTTCAAGAAGCCATGATGACCCAGATCTGTCAGAAAAATAGCTCAAAACAAGAACAGAGGATAATCGCGTGATACGGGAGTCAAAACCTTCAGGTATAATGAATTTTTACCGACCAAAATACGTATCGTGCAAGAAAAAGGAGTCCGGAGAGCACACAAGGTGTCCACGAGGTAGGGGGGCGCGCCCAGGGGGGTACGACACGCCCTCCACCCTCGTGGGGCCCTCGTGTCCTTCCCGGACTGCTACTTATTTTTCTATTTTTCTAAATACTCCAAAATAGAGAAATATTGCCTTAAAAACTGTTTTGGAGTCGGTTTACTTACCGTACCACATACCTATTCCTTTTTGGAGTCTGAAACGTTCCGGAAAGTATCCCTTATGTATTCCTCCGGGGTCACGGTTTCAATAACATTGGTTTCAACATTTGTGGGATTACCTGAGATATAATGTTTGATTCTTTGACCGTTTACCACCTTCGGATTTGTGCCTTTGAAGTTGTTGATTTTTATGGCACCGGAACAATAGGCCTCCTTGATAACGTAAGGGCTTTCCCATTTAGAGAGAAGTTTTCCTGCAAAAAATCTTAAACGGGAGTTGTATAGCAATACATAATCACCTACATTAAACTCACGCTTTTGTATCCTTTTGTCATGCCATCTTTTAACTTTTTCTTTAAACAACTTGGCATTTTCATAAGCTTAGGTTCTCCATTCATCAAGTGAGCTAATATCAAATAACCTCTTCTCACCGGCAAGTTTGAAATCATAGTTGAGCTCTTTAATAGCACAATAATCCTTATGTTCTAGTTTGAGAGGTAAGTGACATGCTTTACCATAAACCATTTTATACGGAGACAT